>NW_017672576.1:75258-148697 GCF_001879085.1 Nicotiana attenuata
ATCTATTCTGACCTAAACGGTCGTCGTTGGTCGAGTGGGGGGNGGGGGGGGGGGGCTGGACTTGGGTAAATGGGTGGGAAATATTTGGGCCTTGGCATTGGACTGGCCCAATTCCGAGTCCTTAAGTCCAATCCCTCTATTTTCTTTTCTTTTAGTTCCCCTTTTTATTTTCAAACTCTTTGTAATTTCTTTTAAATTAAAATAAAAAAATAAAATAAGACCTAAGCTAATTCATAAATTAAACTAATCCTACCACATTGAATCAATTAACTCTAACTAATAATTACCACAATTAATTAAAAACCAAATTAAAGAAAAAACTACCCAAATTCAAAGCTAAAATTAAAAAGAGCGAAAATAAACTATTTTTTGCGATTTTTCCATTTTTATAAAACAACTTAATTAATTAATCCTAAAATTTTAAATTAAATCCTAAATGCATATGCACGCACTTTTTTTTTTGTATTTTTCATTAATTAAACAAAAATAAAAATGCACAGACAAATGCGAACAATTAAAACAAAATGCCACAAAATTCATAAAAAATTTCAAACAATGAAAAGAAATTTTTTTTATTTTGAAATTATGGGAGTAATTCATATAGGGCAAAAATCACGTGCTCACAGCTGCCCCTCTTTGCTCGAAAACACGAAGAGTTTTCGTGCAAAGATAAAGTGAGCGGATACGAGCGATTTTTGCCCGTTTGAATACTCCGTGGGAAGCATCTTTGAAAGATTTGACCACACCCTGCTTTCGAGGTTGCCTACATATCCTTGGCTAAAAAGGAATCAGGTCAGTGTAGTTCAGGAATGTCTGGTAGCTGGGACTACCAAGAAGCTGTGATTTCACTGTTGCTGCTACTCCTTACCGAACCCCCTTATTATACCATGTCAAAATCAAAAGTAGCTAGACTAGACTATGATCTATGCATTACAAAAATCCTATCTATATCTTCAAACTTGCTCCCGTGGTTCTTGTTGCCTTGTTGACTTGTATTCTCCCGGTGATATCCCTTTGTTGCCGCCTTGAATTGTAATCTGAGATGTTTTCCTTTTCTCCAGGTGGATGCCTGACTACCAACTTCACTTTGAGATGTTTTTCCTTTCTCCAGGTGATGCCTGACTGCTGAACTTGAATGTATTCCCTGCTCTCCAGGCGGGCTCCTGATTGCTGAACTTGAAATTTATTCCCTTGTTCTCTTGGCGGGCTCCTGACTGCTGACTTTGAAATGTGCTCCCTGCTCTCCAGGCGGGCTCCTGATTTAAACCAAATAGACAAAAACAAAGAAAATTTTCTGCCCCAGTTTGGTAGCTGAGCTCATATATGAGTGTTAACCGAATATTGCCAAGTATCAATAAGAACTTAAAAGCTAAAACTTGAATTGTACTCCCTTGTTCTCCAGGTGAGCTCCTGACTGCTGATCTAAAATGTGCTCCCTTATTCTCTAGGCGGGCTCCTGACTGCTGATTTTGAAATGTATTCCCTGCTCTCCAGGCGGGCTCCTGACTGCTGATTTTGAAATGTATTCCCTGCTCTCCAGGCGGGCTCCTGACTGCTGACTTGAAATGTATTCCCTTGTTCTCCAGGCGGGCTCCTGACTGCTGACTTAAAATGTGCTCCCTTGTTCTCCAGGCGGGCTCCTGACTGCTGACTTTGAAATGTGCTCCCTTGTTCTCCAGGCGGGCTCCTGACTGCTGACTTGAAATGTATTCCCTTGTTCTCCAGGCGGGCTCCCGACTTCAACAAAACAAACAAAACAAAAAAAACTTTCTGCCCCAGTTTGGTGGCTGGGCACATATGTGATTGTAAACTACATCATGTTACCAAATATCAATAAGAACTTAAAAGCTAAAACTTGAATTGTACTCCCTTGTTCTCCAGGTGAGCTCCTGACTGCTGATCTGAAATGTGCTCCCTTATTCTCCAGGCGGGCTCCTGACTGCTGACTTGAAATGTATTCCCTTGTTCTCCAGGCGGGCTCCTGACTGCTGACTTTGAAATATGCTCCCTTTTTCTCCAGGCGGGCTCCTGACTGCTGACTTGAAATGTATTCCCTTGTTCTCCAGGCGGGCTCCTAACTTCAGCAAAACAAACAAAACAAAGAAAACTTTCTGCCCCAGTTTGGTGGCTGGGCACATATGTGATTGTAAACTACATCATGTTACCAAATATCAGTAAGAATTTGAAAGCTAAAACTTGAATTGTACTCCCTTGTTCTCCAGGTGGGCTCCTGATTGCCGAAACTTGAATGTATTCCCTTGTTCTCCATGCGGGCTCCTAACTGCTGACTTGAAATGTATTCCCTTGTTCTCCAGGCGGGCTCCTGACTGCTGACTTGAATGTATTCCCTGTTCTCCAGGTGGGCTCCTGACTTCAACAAAACAGACAAAACAAAGAAAACTTTCTACTTCAGTTTGGTGGTTGGGCATATATGTGAGTGTTAAACTGAGTTTTTCTACCACTATTGAAAGCTAGGTCTTATTATCCAGGGAGGTCCTGACAACTCTTAACTGAACGACAATTATAATCCTAAGTTATCTCTTCTAAAGGTATTACTTCCACTAAGTCCTGTTATTTAAGAAGGTTTTAAAACTACATCCTATTATCCAGGAAGGTTCTGAAAATCAAAATCCAATCTTATCTTAAGAGTGACAATTTTACGGCTGAATTATACTACCCTACAACAGGATTTACGCTACATCTTATTATCTAATGGAAATATTAAAACTAGGTCCCATTATTCATGGAGGGTCCTGAAAACTCCTAATTAAACATGCAAACTTTGAAACCAACTTACATTCCTTTATGCTAAACTATGCTATTCATGATTGTTTTGAAATTTAACTAAGACACATTTTCCAGGAGGGTCCTGAAAGTTTACGATCGAACCTGTTTGGTGCTTGCTCTTCCCCTACGGAGAGTTCCTCCGAAACAAACGAAATTTCATGCCCCTGTTTCAATCAAATAAAAATCTTGTCAGTTTAAAATGGTGGTTAGTTGATGGCATTCCTGCTGAAGATATCTCCGCTGCTGTGTTTTGCTTTGACCTGCTTCTCCGAATTGGCCCCGAACCGCTTGACTTTCTGACTGACTTTTAAACCCCCATGACCTTGGATGACCCGAGTGTTCTATACCCAAACCTTTGTTTTACCTTTCAGACCCCTTTATCTGAACCTTTGCATCTCCCATGAAATTAACAAGACATTCCACCGACGAAACTTCCGGTGACTCCCTATATCCCACTTCACATCCTACTATCTTTGTATGTTCTGGCCACACTGTGCTTTGCAATTTTGGAAGTTGGTAGTGAGCTTTGAAATCCTTTCTTATTTGCTTTGAACAAGACTGACATTGAAACATCTTAGAGAAACAAAACCTCGAAAGAAATGAAATGCAATGACCTTGAGAGTTAAGGATAAAAAAAATCCAAAACTGGATGACTTACTAAAAGGAAAAAGGTTTTCTTTATATTCTCATTGAAGAAAAGCGAATTTACGAGGTTTCAAGAGCGAAAGAAACTTATCTGAGTGGAACAGCTGGTACTATTGATCATGACATGCATTTCGGACTAATCGGCTCAATCTGTCCAACCAATCAGCTTTCAGTTGCCATACTTTGTTGCCCCAGAATTTCATAACCTGATTTCTTCACCCAAACCCTAACCTTGTTCATCCGGCGGAGTCCTGAACGGTTTTCACCCACAGACCTCTCTCATTTGTTCACCTTTCAACTCACTTTTGCCTTAAGGTGCCCGTGGGGGTTTTCACCAATAAGACTCTCTCATTTTTATTTCTCTCAGCTCCCGTCGCCTTACGGTGCCCGTGAGGGTTTTCACCAATAAGACTCTCTAATTTTTCATTATTTTCCTGCTTGGACTAGAGTGTTGCCCCTGAAATGAATCACCTCTATCTGCTCGACTTGGAATTTCCTGAAGACTAATTAGAAGGTCTTTCTTTGGACCGTAATATGGGCTTTTGGACAGGGTTAGAAAGAAAGGGTATCAAAAGGCTCAAAACAACTCATCTGGGTTTAAAAATTACAACTTTTGGAATCAGATTTCTTGCAACAACCACTACTTCTGCCCCAGTTTCTTGCTTGGGGACTTTTGGATTTTTATTTCGATGGGACCGAACCGTGAGGCTGCCTACGTATCCTTAAAAGGAATCAGGTCGAACGTAGTTCATGTCATAAAAATTACTTTGTTGTTGTGATTTTCTCTTATCTCTTTCTTTTCTCTCTCTCTTCTTTTCTTTTCTTTCTTCCTTTCCTCTTTTTGTTTTTTTTTCTTTTTACTTCTTTTTTCTTCTCTTTTTCTTCTTTTTTTCTTTTTTTTCTTCTTCTTTCTTCTTCCTTTTCTTCTCTCTCTTTTCATTCTTTTTCTTTTCTCTTTTCCCCTTACTTATCTTTCACGCTTGTGTTTCTGATCTCTTCTATTGATTCCAAAAGAGGGATATGAAAGGAAATAAGCAAGGCTCAAAGGGGTAACGAGGGATAAAGTGTTTAGATAGCAGAACAAAATGCCTTCGCATTCCAATCTTCAAAACATGCCAAGTACAAACAAATTAAAACAAAGAAAATCATACATAATATCTCTTGACCGCATCGGAATTGATGGCCATTTCAACACACTTGCCTTCTATGTCTGTCAAATACAAAGCACCATTGGACAACACTCTCATCACAATGGCCCCTGCCAATTTGGGGCGAACTTGCCTTTGGCCTCAGCCTGATGTGGAAGAATATGTCTCAACACTTGCTGACCCACTTCGAACTTTCGTAGACGCACCTTCTTAGTATATGCTCTTGCCATTCTCTGTTGATACAACTGACCATGACACACTGCTGCCAATCTTTTCTCATCGATCAAACTCAATTGCTCCAAGCGGGTTTTGACCCATTCATCATCATCAATTTCAGCTTCTGCGACAATCCGAAGGGATGGGATCTCCACTTCTGCGGGTATCACTGCCTCGGTGCCATACACCAACAAATAAGGAGTTGTCCCTACTGAAGTACGAATAGTAGTACGATAACCCAGCAATGCAAAAGGCAACTTTTCATGTCACTGTCTAGAACTCTCCACCATTTTCCGCAGTATCTTCTTTATATTCTTGTTGGCCGCCTCAACTGCTCCGTTTGCCTTGGGGCGGTAAGGGGTGGAATTGCGATGTGTAATCTTGAATTGCTGACATACCTCTTTCATCAGATGGCTATTAAGATTAGCCCCATTGTCTGTAATGATCACCTTTGGTATCCCAAACCGACAAATGATATTTGAGTGCACAAAATCAACCACCGCTTTGTTGGTCACAGTCTTGAACGTTTTAGCCTCAACCCACTTGGTGAAATAATCAATGGCCACCAGAATGAACCTGTGCCCATTTGATGCTGCTGGCTCAATTGTCCCAATGGCATCCATGCCCCATGCAACAAAAGGCCATGGTGCAGACATTGTGTGCAATTCCGATGATGGAGAATGAATCAAATCTCCATGCACTTGACACTGATGACACTTGCGCACAAAACTGATACAATCCCGCTCCATAGTAATCCAATAATAGTCTGCTCGGAGAATCTTCTTTGCCAACACGTTCCCACTCATATGTGGTCCACAATCCTGAATGTACTTCGGTCATAATAGCTGTGGCCAGTCTAGCATCTATGCATCTCAACAACCCAAGATCTGGAGTTCTTTTGTACAACACCCCTCCACTAAAGAAAAATCCACTTGCCAAAAGTCGAATTGCTCTCTTTTGATCCCCTGTGGCCTGTACTGGATACACTCCATTCTGAGGTATTCTTTGATATCATGGAACCACGGTTCACCATCAAGTTCTTCTTCCACCATATTACAGTAAGGATGCTGATCGCGGACCTGGATCTGCAAAGGGTCCACATAAGCCTTATCTGGATGATGCAACATTGATGCCAAAGTAGCCAAAGCATCAGCAACTTCATTATGAATCCTTGGAATATGCCTGAACTCTATTGACTGAAACCGTTGACAAAGATCATGCAAACATTGTCGGTACGGTATAAGCTTCAAATCTCGTGTTTCCCATTCCCCTTGAATTTGGTGTACCAGAAGGTCCGAGTCTCCCATGACCAAGACTTCCTAGACACCCATGTCTATAGCCAGCCTCAAACCCAAGATGCATGCCTCATACTCGGCCATGTTGTTAGTGCAATAGAAACGAAGCTGGGCCGTAACAGGGTAGTGTTGCCCTGTTTCAGAAATAAGTACCGCTCCTATCCCCACGCCTTTCATATTAGCTGCCCCATCAAAGAAGAGTTTCCATCCTGGCTTCTCAACTTGTTCCAACTCCTGAACATGCATTACCTCTTCGTCAGGGAAGTATGTCTTCAAAGGTTCATATTTTTCATCCACCTGATTCTCGGCCAAGTGGTCGGCCAGTGCCTGAGCTTTCATTGCAGTCCGGGTTACATAGAAAATGTCAAATTCCGTGAGCAAGATTTGCCACTTTGCAAGCCTCCCTGTGGGCATAGGTTTCTAAAAAATGTACTTCAACTGATCCAACCGAGAGATGAGGTAAGTGGTATACGATGACAAGTAATGTTTTTACTTCTGTGCTACCCAAGTTAGGGCGCAACACGTCCTCTCAAGCTGAGTATACTTAACCTCGTAAGCTGTGAACTTCTTGCTGAGGTAGTATATGGCCTGCTCTTTCCTGCCGGTGATGTCATGCTGACCCAACACACAACCAAACAAATTGTCCAAAACCGTCAAATACAGAATCAAAGGCCTCCCTGGCTCTGGCGGGACTAACACCAGTGGGGTTGATAGATACCCCTTTATCTTATCAAATGCTCCTTGACATTCGTCTGTCCACTTGACCGCAACATCCTTCTTTAACAGCTTGAAGATAGGCTCGCATGTTGTCGTAAGCTGAGCGATAAACTTGCTGATGTAATTCAATCTCCCTAATAGACTCATCACCTCAGTCTTGTTCTTCAGAGGTGGCAATTCTTGGATGGCTTTGATTTTTGATGGGTCCAATTCAATACCTCGACGGCTGACTATAAATCCCAACAATTTTCCAGAGGGAACACCGAAAGCGCATTTCGTAGGATTGAGCTTGAGATTGTTCCTGCGAAGCCTTTGGAGGAACTTTCTCAGATCCCTGACATGGTCAGACTGCTTCCTGGTCTTTACAATTACATCATCCACATATACCTCGATCTCCCTATGTATCATGTCGTGGAATATGGTTGTCATCGCCCTCATGTAGGTTGCCCCAGCATTTTTCAAACCAAATGGCATAACCCTGTAGCAATATGTTCCCCGTAGCGTGATGAACGCCGTCTTTTCTGCATCTTCCTCATCCATTAAGATCTGGTGATAGCCCGCATAACAGTCCACAAAAGAACCAATCTCATGTTTGGCACAATTATCAATCAATATGTGGATGTTTGGTAATGGGAAGTTATCCTTTGGACTTGCCTTGTTGAGATCACGGTAATCAACGCACACCCTGGTCCTACCATCCTTCTTTGGTACAGGCACAACGTTGGCTAACCAGGTGGGATACCACGTGACCCGAATGACCTTTGCCTCGAACTGCTTAGTGACCTCTTCTTTGATCTTCACACTCATATCAGTTTTAAATTTTCTCAGCTTCTGCTTGACAGGGGAAAATGCCGGGTCAGTGGGCAATTTGTGAACCACCAAGTCAGTGCTCAAACCCGACATGTCGTCATATGACCATGCAAAAACATCTTTGTACTCCAACTGTGCTTTAATTGTCTCTTCTCTGAGCTGTGGTTCAAGATGGACGCTTATTTTAGTTTCCCGGACATTATCTTGATCCCCTAAGTTGATTGCTTCTGTATCATTCAGGTTAGGTTTGGGTTTTTCTTCAAAATGGCTTAATTCTTTACTGATTTCCTCAAAGGCTTCCTCATCATCATATTCCACTTCGTCATCACACTCAATTTCTTGTATTATTATTTCAGAATTAGATTGGCATTTAAGAGTGGGCCGGAGATTCCTCATGCATGTCATGTCACTGAAACCAGCATAAAAAGGACTGTAATAGAAAGAAAAGAAAAAAAATGAAAACTATCAGGAATAAAATAAAAAAAAAGAAAGGAAATTGCATTTCATTGAAATTTAAAGATAACAAGGTTTAACTCATCCAAACGGACAGAACATAGAATCTGAATTACAACCCTGGAAATAATCCAGATTAAACTGAAAGAAAAATCAAAGCCGACTACCAAGACTCCCTCCGAGTAGGAAGAGGAGTTGCTTCCCAATTGTTGATCTTTGCACTGGGCCCCACGAATTGCACATCCGCCTTGCTCGATCCCTCTCCAGCTTCCACCATCTTCACCTCGTCGAATAGCTTTTCAAACCTTTCAAGCAACTCCTTATCAGGACCAACCACAGAACCGGGCATTGTTGTTGCTGGGCGCTTCTTAGTACTAGGCCTGACAAAGGATCGGAAGAGACGGGGGACAGGCATTGGAAGAACCCATGCTCTCTGTTTCAATTTTCTGGCTCGCCTTATGTCTGCAGTTGTAGGCTTGAACCACAAACCAAAGGTATCCAAGTTTTTGGGAAGAGACACCGGCTGTATGATTCCTTGCAGAGACGCACCCAAACCCTTTCCAGGTACGAAGCCATTCTTCAACGTCTCAGAAGCCACCATGACTGATGCGGCTGCTACCTTCGGAATTGGAACACACTCCCCTTCTGGGATCTTTTCAACTGAGACTGCATCAAAAACCCGATAGACCCACGGCCCCTTGTCGTCTTCAACTTCGATGAAGGGTATAATGGCATCATTCTGGGCACACAAACCATCCTCGCCGTGCACTACAATTTCTTGTCTATCCCATTCAAATTTAACCATCTGGTGCAGGGTAGATGGCACTGCCTTGGCAGCACGAATCCAGGGTCGGCCTAGCAAAAGATTGTAAGAAACTGCCACATCGAGCACCTGGAATTCCATAGTAAATTCAACTGGCCCTATTGTCAGCTCCAGCACTATGTCTCCGACTGAATCTTTCCCTCCACCGTCGAACCCCCGGACGCAAATACTGTTCTTGTGAATTCTTTCATTGTCCACTTTCAATTTGTCTAGGGTGGAGAGAGGGCAAATGTTGGCGCTGGACCCATTATCAATTAGTACCCGGGTAACCACGGAATCTTCACACTTCACCGTAAGGTAAAGGGCTCTGTTATGCTCGGTACCCTCCATGGGCAATTCATCATCAGAAAAAGTGACTCTATTTACCTCAAAAATCTTGTTTGCTATCTTTTCCAGATGGTTTACAGAGATCTTGTCCGGAACATGGGCCTCATTCAAGATTTTCATCAATGCACGGCGGTGCTCTTCCGAATGGATTAACAATGAGAGCAATGAGATCTGAGCAGGGGTCTTCCTTAACTGCTCTACAATAGAATAATCCTGCACTTTCATCTTCCTCAAGAATTCTTCTGCCTCTTCTTCGGTCACAGCTTTCTTTACTAACGCTGGGTTATCTTTGGCGGTTTTGGCTTTTCTTAACCCCTCGTGGGCAAAGCATCTCCCCGAGCGAGTCAGACCATGGGTCTCACAAACTTCTTCTTTAACCTCTTTCCCTTGGTAAAACACTGTCATTCGGCCCTAATTCCAAGGGACGACCTTGCTGTTGACTATTGGTAGCTGAGTTACTGGTTTGATAATAACAGGCTCTGTGCGAGCACCTTCCAAAACTACAACGGGCTTGTTGGCTGCCCCTGGCACAACCACTTTTGCCCTTTCTTGTTTTGTTGCAACCTCACTTGAGGACCCTTTCTTGACTACCGCAGATGGTTCACTGTTTGTCCCGTTCAACCTGATCACTAATTTCTCACTTGTTGACTTTTCAACCTGCCTGACCTCACTGGACCGAATCATCATGACGGTCTGTGAAGGCTTCTTAGGCTCTCCTCCTTTATACACTATCTCAATCACATTTATCTTATGATGGGCCGGCAATGGGTTCTGGTTGATATTAGGTACCTCCAGAGCTTGGACTTCAATCCGATTGGTATCAATAAGCTCTTGAATAGCATTTTTCAAATGCCAGCATTTCTCCGTGTCATGCCCTGGAGCACCTGAACAATACTCACAATTCACCGAGTGGTCAAGATTTCTCGGGGGAGGATTCAACAGTTTAGGCTCAATCGGATTCAACATGCCCAACTGTCTCAACCTGTGGAATAGACTAGTATATGATTCTCCCAATAGAGTGAAAGTTTTCTTCTTCTGCATCCTCTCACTCTTGAAGGCTTGATTTGGTCGGAAACCTGTTCCAGGGGGGTTTCTGTAGGCTCTTGGGGGTGGATAGGTGTTTTGTGGAGCTAGGTAGGTATTCTATGGGGTTGGCGCACGCCATTGTGCGTGGGCAGGAGGTTGAGTGTATGTCTGAGCATGATGGACAGAGAAGTGGGGATCTGGCGGTGGGTAGTAGTGTTGTGGTGGGCTATATGAAATGTGGGGGTAAGTTTGGTGGTGGGGTCGAAGCTGGTTATAGTAAGGTGATGGGCCCCCGGACCAAGTTCTTGACTCAGTTGTTGCAACGTCCTCTTTCTTCTTCTTTCCCAATACACCCCCAGTGCCGTTTTGGATGGCCTGGGTGGTCGCCTTGATTGCTGAATAACTCATGATTTTATTAGATTTGAGTCCTTCCTCTACCATGCTCCCCATTTTTACCACTTCATTAAAGGAATTTCCTACCGCTGACACCAAATGACCGAAATAAGTGGGCTCCAAGGCCTGGAAAAAATAATCAACCATCTCACTCTCTTTCATCGGAGGGTCAACCCTCGCTGCTTGCTCTCTCCAACGGAAGCCATATTCTCTGAAACTCTCCCCGGGCTTTTTCTTAATTTTCGTCAATGACAGACGGTTTGGAACAATTTCAAGATTATACTGAAAATGGCAGGCGAACACTTGGGCTAGATCATCCCATGTATACCACCGACCATGATCTTGTCGGGTGTACCATTCCAAAGCTGAGCCACTTAAACTTTGACTGAAATACGCCATCAGTAATTCGTCTCTCCCGCCTGCTCCTCTCATCTTGCTACAAAAACCTCTCAGGTGTGTCACCGGATCACCGTGCCCGTTGTACAAATCAAACTTGGGCATCTTAAACGCTGCTGGTAATTGAACATCTGGGAACAAACATAGGTCTTTATACGCCACACTTACTTGACCACCTAGCCCCTGCATATTCCTGAAAGATTGTTCCAAGCTTTTGACTTTCCTGATCATCTCCTCCTGCTCGGTATTCTTGGGTGGCTTCTCAGTTTCTGCCGAGAGATCAAAATGAGGAGTGTAAGAACATGGTTCTGGCGCTTTGAAGGTAGGTTCTGGGGGTAATAATGGTTGTCGTGAGTCTGGAATAGAGGCTCACTGGAAGATCTGTGTAATGCAGCAGGTGGAGGTGCCACAAAAACAAGAGTGATTGGTGGAGGAGGGTATGGGACTTGTTTGGGTGATGGAACTGGTGGCGTTTGGGAAGTGGTGCCATAGCATTGTTGGTAGGTGGGAAAGGCCGGAGATGAATTCACAGTAGGTGGCTCCTGAGGTTGGGCCAATGTGGTATATAAGCAGGGTTGGCAGGATAAATCGGTGGTGGGTGCCCTTCTGCCCAGGCCTGGTACATTTCAGCCATTTGCTTCTTTAACTTATACATCTCTTCTTTCATCGAATTAACATCCAACTCTTCCACCTCTTTTGACGGGTCGACAATACTCGCCTCTAGTTCTTGGTTGGCCATGTTCAGCTTGTCCTTGGACCGGGTGCTGTAGGAGTGAGGTGCCAGAATGCCAATCAACTAACCACCTGCCTGGACTCAATACATCAACAACAACCTTGTTAGCGATTAAGGCTTTAACAGATTGGTAACCGTACATTTTGGGGGATATGAATGCACCTAAGCAATTAACCGTTTGTATTATGCCTTTGATCGGTTGCATGCGTCATCCCGACTTTTCTTATTTCCATTTGCCACTTCTTCTTTTTTTCATTTCTCTTTTTCTTGCCTTTGCTTTCTCTTTGTTTTTGTTCTCTCATTCCTCCCTCTTGTTTTGCCATTGTTTTCTTCTCTCAGTTTCTTATTTTCCCTCTTTTTTCTTTTTATTTTCTCTTGTTTTTCCTCTCTTTTCTTTTCCTTTTTTTCTTTTTCCTTTTTTTTCTTCAATTGGTTACGGTCGAATCCTATGGAGATTGCCTACGTATCATGACCCCACATGAATCAGACCAAGCGTAGTTCTTGAAGATCAGGAATAAAGTAAACAAACTGACATTCTCTTTTTTTTTCTTTTTCTTTTTCTTTTACCTTGATGACTACTCTAATGAGAAAAGAGAAATAAAAGAAGCTATCCTTTTGAAACAAATACTCTATTAAGGAAAAACCCTAGAAGAGAAAAATATTTTTGATTTTTTTTTGGGAAGGAAGTAAAGTATGTTTCTTTTTTCTTCTATGTCCAATTTCCTAAAGTTCTAATGAAAATAAAAGATTTTTTTTTATTTTCCATTAATTTCCCAAAGAAGAACCTCAAAAGAAAATCTTTTTGGATTTTTGAAATTAATACCTTAAAGAAAACTCTTTAAAGAGGTACTAAAAGAAAATTCCCTTTTTTTGAATTTTAGTCTTAATATACTAAAGGAAATATAAAAGCAATTTTTATTTTGATATTAATTGCCTAAAGCAATTTCTCTCTCTTTTGGATTTTTTGACTTGTAACACATCTCCAAATACAAATAAGAATAACAAAAGACTAGGCAAACTCAACTAGACTATTACTAACTCTGACATCACCTAAAAGACTGAATGCCACTATACAGGACTAAAAAGTAAAACATGAATAATTGACTCAAAAACATAAAATGGCTCCTCGAGTAGCTCCTGAATGCAGTGATCCTGGGGTGTATGTCATGCTCAAACTCCGATAAGTAAATCCACACCTGTATGAGAAAACTTAAACCAACACTATGTGAGACAATAACATTCCCTACTAGACACATGCAATACATGATTGAGGTTATTTTTCAAAGTGGCTTATTTGGCCAAACGATGGCTGGAAGTGCAAAATTTGGCTAAGACCCTGCAAAGCCAAGAACCTAACATTTACTAGGAAGACCGGACCCTATGTGGGTTGCCTACGTATCACGCCCCGAAAGACGAGAATCAGGTATGCGTAGTTCGGGCAAATAAAACGAAACCAACTATTTTTTTAAAAACAAATCCTTTTCTTCTCTATTTTTTTGTTTTTTTTTCATTTTTTTCAAAAATTCGGCAGAGTTTCAGTACCATTTGGACGTTGGTTTTTCCTTCAAAAACATGTGATTACTCCTCTTAGCCCTTACACTGCTATTTTCTTTTTTCAATTCTCTCCCCTCACTCAAAGGCCGGTCAGCATGCAAACCCGAAGCAAATAAATGCAACAAATGGCACATAAAATATGCATCAGGATGGTCTGTTATTTTGGGTGCATCTGTCCTAGACGGACCCAACTCTTGTGTTGGGTCCCCTAAGTCAAATGCACATGATGCAAACAAATCGCTCCTACTAGGGATCCGGAATGAGGCTGAGTTATTCTAGGTTTAAAACCTGGGTATATGTTCTAGACTGTGTACCCGAGTGGACAACTCGAGTCGAGGAGGGGGCTACGTACCGGGAACCAAAAGGCCATCCGGCTTAGTAACTTGTCCGAGCCTCTTTCTTATTTCAAGGTATGACACTAACAGAATAGGGAGTCTCGACCAGCGGGCACTCCCCGGAGATGAGAAGAGAAGGATTTCGTAACAGTTTATACAGTTCAGATAATATCAAAGTGGTGAAAAGCAACATTTAGCACATTTAAGCCCAAACATGTAATAAAAATCAGATAATAAATAAAGCCAACTTTGCGAGGGCCATGGAAATTTTCTAAATGGCACGCCTCGAATTCTAAGTATTTTTTAAAAGAAATAATTAAATGAGGGCCACGCATTTGAGATTTTATTTGGCGCGGCGCACCTCAATTCCATTTTTAAAGGATATTCAAACTAAAAGCTCGGAGGGCCATGAACTACTTGTTTTATTTAGTATGGCTCGCCTCCAGTAATATATTTAGAACCCCATTAATCAACTAAGAAAGTTTGCAAGATTTTGCTTATTTAAGAAGAATGACAGCTGTGAGCACGTGATTTTTGCCCTATATGAATTACTCCCATAAATTCAAAACAAAATAATGTCTTTCAGTGTTTGCAATTTTGTGAATTTTCGTGGCATTTTTTGTTAATTTTTTGCATTTGTGTGCGCATGTTTATTTTATTTAATGGAAAAAACAAAAAATATACGGGCATTTGCATTTAGGATTTAATTTGACATTTTTAAGAATTAATTAGTAATTAGTCATTTTATAAAAAGGAAAATCACAAAAATAGTTCAATTTGCACGCTTTAATTTTTAGACTTGATTTTGTGTAGTTTTTGGTTAATTTGCCTTCGATTAATGGTGTTAATTGTCATTTTAGGTTTAATTAGTTTTTTTTTAGGAATTGATTTTGATTTTAATTAAATTTTGAAAAGAAAGGAAAAGAATTGTGAGATAATTTGTTTTGAAATAAAAGGAGAGAAATGAGAAATGTTGGGCTGTTCTTCAAAATCAAAAACACAGGCCCAATTTCCCTCACACCCCTCAGACCCAGCCCAAAGACCCATTCCAAGACCCGGTCCAATTCCCCGTTACAACCAAACGACACCGTTTTGACCAAAATCAATCTGGACCGTCGAGGATCTTTGATCCTACGGTCTCAAACTAGGGGTATCATTAATACTTATATGTCCAAACGTTCCCCCCTACCCCCCAGTCATCCCTCTCAACTCTTCAGAGACCTCGCCGAGCTCCGCCTTCAAACGCTGCCTGCCGCCCCGGAATTCGCCTACGGCGGCGGCCGGCCACCAAACGCCCCCAAACTCACACCAAAGCTCCCTCTCCTCTTCCTCATCATGAATCCACCACCAGCTCCCTTCAAATCCCACCGGAATCCCTCAAAATTCCGAAACCCTAGCCGCCGCCCTGTTTTCTCCGGTGGCGGCGCCACCACCAACCACCACCAAACTACAACAAAGAATCCCCAGGCCCTCCTTATCCCGAATCTACCATCCTCTCTTCAAATCCCTAAACCTTTTTCCTCAAATCCCCATTGAAGTCCTCGAATTGTAGATCAAAGATTTCGTCAAAAACCTTAAATCAACCAATCCTCGTCAAATATGTCTCACTTGGCCTTCTTACTTTTCTCATGAAGCTACCACCACCAGTGACGCTCAAATATTTTTGGAGCTGTTCCAATCTCAAATCCGAAGCGGCAGAACCCTAGGAGCTCATAGGCAAGCTTTCTTTGGTCTTTTACTTGTTTCCCTTCCATGACCGTTTTTCTCCAAATTAGTCAATCTAGGTTTAGTTTTCTCTTCTGTTTTGACATCTCGTTTAGGATCAGTAGTCGAACCTGTTTCATTTGTTCTTATTTGTTTATCTTCATGTTTGTTTGAGTTTTAATTCACTAATAATGATTAGCATAATTTTGTTCGTCTAATTTTGTCATTAATTTAGTCATAGTTCTTGATCAAGTTTTGTTTATTCATTTTAAGTCAGTAGGATCTCTTCTCCTGTGAACAATTTTCTTTCATAGCTAACTCATGCCAACAGTCCTTTATTTTGATTTAGTTTGGCTCTTTGGTTCTCTGTTTGTATTAGTTGCGATTGATTCTGTTAATATTTTCTGAGTAGTTAGTCTAATGTTTATTTCTTATTCTGTGATTGTTTAGTGTAGGTTAGGGTAATTATGATTTAGTTTGATTGTTAGTTTGTTAATAACTGATGATAGTGTGAATTAGGGTCAGGTTTCAGTCTCGATTAGTATCAATTGGATTCAACCTTAGAGGTTTGAATTTGCTAATTAGTTTCTAGTCTTGTAGTTAATTAATCATGGTTAGTTTGGCCAAAGTAAAAGGGGGCTAAGGTTTGGCTAGGGTAGTAATTTAGAATCCAAATTAAGGGTAGTTTAGGTGTTTTACCTAAAGATTCTGTTAGTTAGAACACCTAGAGTCTTCTAGATGGGGTTCAAAGTAGAATTTCAAGAAACCTAATGCAGTAACTTGAGAAAGAAGTCAGAAAATAAGGGACTATTTGGGTAAAACTGAAAAATAAAAGAGGGACTAAAGTTAAAATTGAAATCTGAGGGTTGCCCTCAGTTTTTGGCCTATAAAAGGCAGTCTTTATTGCCTTGCAGAGGAAGTTTTTGAACATCTGAAAATCCCCAAAAGTTTCAGCCTCTAAAAACTCCCCTCAAAAGTATTCTATAGTTTCCACAAGCTGAAATTTGAATTTCAGATACAAAAACTAGATCTGGAATTCGAAACCTCTTTTAGATCTTAAACTCTTCAGACAAAAATCAAAAACAACAGAAAACCTTCGAAAAATCCCCAAAAATACTGTTCCATTGAAAACCTTAGGTTAATTTCGATTTTTAGTTGTTAATTTATATCTTCTAGCTCAATATTTGGTTGCTGAAGTTTCAGAGATTTACTAGTTTTGATTTCGAGTGGTTTTGGGTTCAATCAAGTTATTTTTGGTCATTTGTTGGTGCTGTGTTTATACAAGTCACTTCTGGGCTGATTTTGATAGTATTTGTGTGGGCTGTGAACTCGATTTGAGCTGTTGCTGATCATTTGATTACTACTGTTGATTCCTCACTCATTTTACATTCTACTTTTCAGGTACATACCTTGAACCAGTTGTGGTGTAGCTCAAGTTGGAAATGAAATGAAAATACTCGCCCCTTTGCTTCTTAAACTGTGCTTGTTAGAATGTTATGTATTAGAAGCTAAATAGATGTTAGATATAACTGTTTAATATAGTTTAATGTTGATTTGTATGTACGTAAACCCTGGGCTGTATAATTTGGACTAAACTGGACTATTTTCGAGACTGTTTAGATATTTGGAATTAGTTGTAGTCCATTTTCATAATATCTGAATGCTGCATGTGAAGGTTAGATCTAGATTGCTGTAATAGTTTGCTTTAGGTTGGCCCTTAAATAAAATAAATGGGGTGCGCCCGCCAAACAAAATGCATACATTGCGGGGCCCTTTTAAATGCTTATATTAAAATACATAGAATTCGGGACGTGCCGTTTAGAGAATTTTCACGGCCTCCCGCGAAGTTAATAACACGTTAGCCACTTTAGGCGCGCTTTTTAATAATTTTACCTTCTTAACTACGGGTGTGCATTTCATGCGACCCAAATCCAAATCCCAAAACGTTGAATAAGAGGTGTCAAGGATCCGGGTGCATTTCATGTGACGTGATCCAAAAACACGCTCTTAAACGACGTTCACTTTCATAAAAACTAATTAAAAGCGGTTAAACAATTCTAAAATTGCAATAGGATAACATGTATTAAAATCAGACTTTAGCCAAATATAGCAGTTGAGCGACCGTGCTAGAACCACGGAACTCGGGAGTGCCTAACCCCTTCTCCCGGGTTAACAGAATTCCTTACTCGGATTTCTGGTTCGCGACTGCTAAACAGAGTCAAACCCTTTCCTCGATTCGGGATTCAAACAGGTGACTTGGGACACCATAAATCTCCCAAATGGCGACTCTGAACTTCTTAATAAACGAATCCCGTTTCGATTGTCCTTTAATTGGAAAAACTCCTTTATTACACCCTTCCGGGGGTGTAGTAAGTAAGAGAAAGGAGGTGTGACAGCTCTGGCGACTCTGCTGGGGAAAAGAACCCAGAATTTCGGTTCAGGGTTCAAGAATTCGAGCTCATTTAAATTGTTATATTTGGCTTTATCTGATTTTTCTACACGTTCCATGCTATGTGCTAAATGTTTTACCGCTTTGATATTTGTTGAATTGTATATAAATTATCGCGAATCCCTTCCTCTTTCTGAGTCTTCTACATCATGGAGAAGGGTGCACTTCATGTAACTTCTCTTCTGTTTAGAGTCTTTTCCCATTTAGAACGAGGTTTGGATAAGGTTCAAAGCCGGCGGAGCTTCTGTATCCCCGGTACGCTGCCTCCCCCTCGGCCCGACTTGTCCGCTCGGGTAAGCCAGGTCTAGACCAATAAACCTAGGTTTTAAACCTAGAAGAACAAAACCTCATGCCGGATCCCTAGTAGGACGCTTTTTTGCATCATTTGCATTTGACTTAGGGGACTCAACACAGGGATTGGGTCCGTCTAGGACAGGTGACCTGAAATAATGGACCATCCTGATGCATCTTACGTGCTACTTGCGCATTTATTTGCTCGGCTTTGCATGATTGACCGGCTTGTCTAAATGAGCGAATTATGAAAATAAGCAGTGTTGGGACTAAGTGAGGGTAACCGCTAGTTTTGAAAAACCAATGTCCAAGTAGTGCCGAAATGCTGCCGGATTTTTGAGAAATTGAAAAAAAAAGGAAGAAAAGTAGTTTTTCTTTAATTTGTTTTGTTTACCAATGGAAAAGAAAAACCAAAAAGAATTTTATATTTTCAAATTAGTTTGTTTATTTGCCAGTGAACAAGAAAACATAAAAAATGAATTTTGCTTTCAGAAATAGTGTGTTTGCCAGCAAAAACAAAAGAGTCTTGTTTTCAAATAGTTAGGTTTATTTGCCCGAACTACGCTGGTTTGATTCTCGCCGGATGTGAGATACGTAGGCAACCCCCATCGGGTCCAACCTCCCTTTTGCAAAAATAGCCAAAAAATGTCAAAACTTTAATTTTCGTCAAAATAAGTCGGGTGACGCCATTCTTGTTCAAAAATAAGCCGAATGTCCCCAAAAGGGCGCCGGAAGGCCGTTTTTGCAAGAACAGCCACCCTGAGTCATTTTAAAATGGTTTGCGGGCACAGCATTAAAATCTTCCTCCTAGAAGTGCTGAGAGGCCGTATTTGCAAATCCAAATCCTGTTTTCTAAATAAAGACTTTTTGCATAAATAGCCTTTTTTTTCAAAATAAGTCATTAAAATTCCCTAATAAATGTGCAGGATGGATTCAAGTAACATCGAAACCTTCTCAGTCCTGAGCGAGATCCCTTTGAAACTTCACATGTGGTGGCATGATTTGGGGAAAGGAAGCAGAGATACCGTGGTCAAAAGTTTGGGTGGTCTCGTTGATTTGCTGAACATCAAACCAAGGAAAGATATTATTGAGGCATTGATACCATTCTGGGATCCGACCCGTAATGTATTCCGGTTTTCAGATTTTGAACTCACACCTACATTAGAAGAGATGGCCGGATACGCCGGTCTCAACGGGAACCTCCGAGGTAGATACCCACTGGCCCCACGACCGGTAACCCTTCATAGGTTCTTGGATTTATTGAACATCAGCCGGGATATTCAAGACCCGCATCTGGCGGAAGGGTGTTGTACATTGCATTTCTTATATCACCGGTATGGTAACCCCAAAGGTTTCGAGGAACCCAACACAGGACTAACACATGCTGGAAATAAAGACAAATGGGAAGCCCGATGGGGATTAGCCTTCATGGTAGCCTTTCTGGGAGTGGTGGTTTGTCCGAGGAAAGACGGTCACATAGACCTTGGCCTGGTAGGGATGCTAGATGTTGCCATGAAAAAACCTACTAGCACGGTGATTCCCCTGATTGTAGCAGAAATGTACCGAGCTTTGACCAAATGTCGGGAAGGGGAGAAATTCTTTCAAGGTTGCAATTTGCTCTTACAATTGTGGATACAGGAACACCTCTGTCATCGCACAGGCTATATGAACTACGGTTTGACTGGATTGAGTTGTATCGCAGAATTTGAGACCCGGGTGACAGGTATCGAATTCCCTGAGGGTACTGAGGCTTGGTCGTCATGCTTAAGATCCTTGACCGCAGATAAAGTCGAATGGGCTTATGGATGGCTCCCTGCTACTGAAGCTGTATACACCTCAGCGGAGGTCCCTTATATTCTTTTAATGGGTATTCGAAGCATACAGCCTTATGCTCCTTACCGAGTTCTGCGGCAATTTGGAAGATTCCAGACAGAGCACAACGATGNCCCATGCCCATAGGGAGGCTGGCGAAATGGCAAATCTTGCTTACGGAATTTGATATTGTCTACGTGACCCGGACTGCAATGAAAGCACAAGCACTGGCTGATCATCTGGTTGAGAATCCAGTTGATGATGAATATGAACCTTTGAAAACATACTTTCCCAATGAGGAGATAATGCATGTTGAAGAATTAGAACAAGTCGAGAAGCCAGGATGGAAACTGTTCTTTGATGGAGCTGCCAACGCCAAGGGTGTTGGGATAGGAGCAGTCCTGATTTTTGAGACAGGGCAACACTACCCTGTCACTGCTCAACTTCGTTTTTATTGCACCAATAATATGGCTGAATACGAAGCATGTATTTTGGGATTGAGATTGGCTATAGACATGGGTGTCCAGGAAATCTTGTTCATGGATGACTCGGATCTTCTAGTACACCAGATTCAGGGTGAATGGGAGACACGAGATTTGAAGCTCATACCGTATCGGCAGTGTTTGCATGAACTTTGTCAACGGTTCAAATCAATAGACTTCAAGCACATTCCAAGGATCCACAATGAGGTTGCCGACGCTTTGGCCACTTTGGCATCAATGTTGCATCATCCAGACAAGGCTTATGTGGATCCGTTACAAATTCAGGTCCGAGATCAGCATGCCTATTGTAATATGGTGAAAGAAGAGCTTGATGGTGAGCCGTGGTTCCATGATATCAAAGAATATCTCCGGATGGGAGTATACCCAGCACAAGCTACAGGGGATCAAAAAAGAGCAATTCGACGCTTGGCAAGCGGATTTTTCTTCAGTGGAGGAGTGTTGTACAAGAGAACTCCAGATCTTGGATTGTTGAGATGCATGGATGCCAAACAGGCTACAGTTATCATGGCTGAGGTACATGCGGGAGTTTGCGGACCTCATATGAGTGGATATGTATTGGCAAAGAAGATTCTCCGAGCAGGTTATTATTGGCTTACTATGGAACGGGATTGCATCAGTTTCGTGCGCAAGTGTCATCAATGTCAGGTACATGGAGATTTGATTCATTCTCCACCATATTAATTACATACAATGTCAGCACCATGGCCGTTCGTTGCTTGGGGAATGGATGTCATTGGACCGAACGAGCCAGCAGCATCAAATGGGCACAGGTTCATTCTGTTAGCTATTGATTATTTCACTAAGTGGGTTGAAGCAAAAACCTTCAAATCTGTGACCAAGAAGGCAGTGGTTGATTTTCGTACATTCGAATATCATATGTCGGTTTGGGATCCCGAAGGTAATCATCACAGACAATGGTGCCAATCTCAATAGTCATTTGATGGCCGAGACATGCCAGCAGTTTAAGATCACGCACCGTAATTCCACCCCATATTGTCCTAAGGCAAATGGAGCAGTCGAAGCAGCTAACAAGAACATCAAGAAAATACTTTGGAAAATGGCAGAAGGGTCGAGGCAATGGCATGAGAAGTTACCTTTTGCCCTGTTGGGCTACTGTACTACTGTCCGCACTTCAGTAGGGGCGACTCCCTATTCACTGGTGTATGGAACTGAAGTAGTAATACCCGCAGAGGTTGAAATCCCGTCCCTTCGGATCATCGCCGAGGCGGAAATTGATGATGTTGAATGGGTTAAAGCCCGCTTGGAACAACTAAGTTTGATTGATGAGAAGAGATTGGCAGCAGTGTGTCACGGTTAGTTGTACCAACAGAGAATGGCAAGAGAATATAACAAGAAAGTGCGTCCGCAGAAGTTCGAAGTAGGGCAGTTGGTGTTGAGACGTATCCTACCTCATTGGGCTGAAGCAAAAGGAAAGTTCGCCCCAAACTGGCAGGGGCCATTTGTCGTAACCAGAGTGTTGTCCAATGGCGCTTTATATTTGACAGATGTGGAAGGAAAATGTGTAGAAATGGCTATCAACTCTGACGCAGTCAAGCGGTACTATGTATGATTGTTTGGTTTAATTGTACTTTGTTGTATTTGGCATATTTTTGAGATTGAAATGACGAAGGCATTTTGTTCATGCTATCCAAACACTTTATCCTTTGTTACCCCTTTTGAGCCCCATTTACTTTATTTCGTACCCCTCTTTCGGAATCAATAACAACTCGAAAGCTCGAGCAAGGCAAAATAGTGAAGAAATAAGAAACCACAGTCCAACGGAAAGAAAAGAGAAAGAGAAGAGAAAAGAAAAAAAAAGAAAGAAAAAAAAAGCATAGGAAATAAAAATTGAAAAAAGAAGAGAAAAGCAAAAGAAAAGAAAAGAAAAGGAAAAGAAAAGAAATGAAAAGAAAGAAAAGAAAAGTGGAAGGAAAGGAAAGATCGCAACAACGAACGTAGTTTTATGACCTGAACTACGTTTGACTTGATCCCGAAAGGGTACGTAGGCAGCCTCCCTCTGAGGTTCAGTCACACCAAAATAAAAATCCAAAAGTCCCTACGAAAGGAACTGGGGCAGCAGTTATGGTTGTGCAGGGAAGTTGATTCCGAAAGTTGTAGTTGTGAACCCATAATTGAATTGTTTTTGAGCCTTTTTATACCCTTTCTTTCTAGCCCTATCCAAAATCCTACATTACGGTCCAAAGAAAGACCTTTTGATCAATCTTCAGGAAGTGCCAATACGAGTGAGTAAAAGTGATTCACGTCAAGGGCAACACTCCGGTACAAGAGAAATGATGAAAATGAGAGAGTCTTATCAGTGAAAACCCTCACGGGCACCATAAGGCGAAGTGAGTTGAGAAGAAATCAAAATGAGAGAGTCTTATTGGTGAAAACCCTCACGGGCACCGTAAGGCGAAGGTGAGTTGTCAGGCAACAGACATATGTCCGTGGCCAAAAAATGCTCAGGATATTGCAAGACGAGCAAGGTTTGGGGGTTTGGATAAAAGACAGGTTGTGAAAGTCCGTAACAGCACATATGGCAATCGAAAGTTGATTGGTTAGACAGACAGGGCTGATTAATCCAAAATGCATGGCATGCTCAATGATACCAGCTGTTCCACTCAGATAAGTCTCATTCTTTCTTCATTACAAATCATCCGTTCCCAGATTCTCTTTATCTTTAACCTTTGAGGCCATTGCATTTCATTCTTGTGAGGTCTATCTCTAGGATGTTTCAGTGTCAGTTCCGTTCGAAACAAAGGAGGGAATATCAAAGCTAACTACCAGCGTCCTAGTTGCACAGATAGGGCCAGAGTACATCAAAGAGGCCAAAAGCAAAGGAAGTCATAAAGGACCACTGGAGGTTACATTGTTGGATTAGTTGGATAATTGTAGGGAAGAAGTGAAATACCCAAAGAGGGGTCGGAAACACAAAAACAACAATATGGGATAGAACATTCGGGTCATCAGAGTCAAGGGTTGAAATTCGGTCAGGAATTCAAGGAGTTCAAGGCAAGGCCAGGAAAGCGGGACGGAGTGAAGCCCAGCAGCAGGGATGTACCTAGCAAGAATGCCAGCAACTAGCCACTATTTTTAAAATTGACAAGATTTTTATTTGATTGAAATAGGGGCAGGAATTTCAGAGAAACCCCCTTAAGGAGGGCAGGCACCAGACATGGTTGACGGTAAGTTTTCAGGACCCTCCTGGAAAATGGGACTTAGTTTAAATTTCAAAGCAATCATGAGTAGCATAATTTAGCATAAATGTACCCCAAGGAACATAAGTTGGTTTCAAAGTTGCCTGTTTTAAGATAGGACTCAATTAGGAGTTGTCAGGACCCTCCTGAATAATGGGACACAGTTTTAAGATCTCCTTTAGATAACAAGATATTGATGTAGGATAGTATAATTCAGCCGTAGAATTGGTACTCATAAGATAAGACTTAAAATTTTGATTTTCAGGACCCTCCTGGATAATGGGACGTAGCTTTAAGGTCTGCTTAGATAACAAGATATGTATAAAGAGGTTTGCTTAGGTTAAAACTGTTTTTTAACTAGAAGTTGTCAGGACCCACCTGGATAATGGGGAGTAGTTTAAGACCTTTTAGACAACAAATATAGTGGGGGTAATACCTCTAGAGGATATAACTTANAAGAAAGATGTGATGAGTTTGCTTGGCAGGTTGAATTACATCAGCAGGTTCATTGCCCAGCTTACAACTACTTGCGAGCCCATCTTCAAGCTGCTAAAGAAAGATGCTGCGGTCGGATGGACGGATGAATGTCAAGCAGCATTTGACAGGATTAAGGAGTATTTGGCTAGTCCACCTGTGTTGGTCCCGCCGGAGCCGGGAAGGCCCTTGATCCTTTATCTGACTGTGTTGGATAATTCTTTTGGTTGTGTATTGGGGCAGCATGATATCACAGGAAGGAAAGATCAGGCGATTTACTACCTCAGCAAGAAGTTCACATCATATGAGGTGAGGTACACTCAACTTGAGAGGACGTGTTGTGCCTTAACCTGGGTAGCGCAGAAGTTGAAACATTACTTGTCAGCATATACCACCTATCTCATCTCTCGGTTGGACCCTTTGAAGTACATTTTTCAGAAGCCCATGCCCACAGGGAGGCTGGCAAAATGGCAAATCTTGCTAACGGAATTTGATATTGTCTACGTGACCCAGACTGCAATGAAAGCACAAACACTGGTGATCATCTGGCTGAGAATCCAGTTGATGATGAATATGAACCTTTGAAAACATACTTTCCCGATGAGGAGATAATGCATGTTGAAGAATTAGAACAAGTCGAGAAGCCAGGATGGAAACTGTTCTTTGATGGAGCTGCCTACGCCAAGGGTGTTGGGATAGGAGCAGTCCTGATTTCTGAGACAGGGCAACACTACCCTATCACTGCTCAACTTCGTTTCTATTGCACCAATAATATGGCTGAATACGAAGCATGTATTTTGGGATTGAGATTGGCTATAGACATGGGTGTCCAGGAAATCTTGGTCATGGGTGACTCGGATCTTCTGGTACACCAGATTCAGGGTGAATGGGAGACACGAGATTTGAAGCTCATACCGTATCGCCAGTGTTTGCATGAACTTTGTCAACGGTTCCAATCAATAGACTTCAAGCACATTCCAAGGATCCACAATGAGGTTGCCGACGCTTTGGCCACTTTGGCATCAATGTTGCATCATCCAGAAAGGCTTATGTGGATCCGTTACAGATTCAGGTCCGAGATCAGCATGCCTATTGTAATATGGTGGAAGAAGAGCTTGATGGTGAGCCGTGGTTCCATGATATCAAAGAATATCTCCGGATGGGAGCATACCCAGTACAAGTTACAGGGGATCAAAAGAGAGCAATCCGACGCTTGGCAAGCAGATTTTTCTTCAGGGGATCAAAAGAGAGCAACCCAGTACTATGTATGATTGCTTGGTTTAAGTGTACTTTGTCGTATTTGGCATATTTTTGAGATTGAAATGACCAAGGCATTTTGTTCTGCTATCCAAACACTTTATCCTTTGTTACCCCTTTTGAGCTCCATTTACTTTATTTCGTACCCCTCTTTCGGAATCAATAACAACTCGAAAGCTCGAGCAAGGCAAAATAGTGAAGAAATAAGAAACCACAGTCCAACGGAAAGAAAAGAGAAAGAGAAGAGAAAAGAATGAAAAAAAAAAAGAAAAAAAACATAGGAAATAAAAATAGAAAAAAAAAGAGAAAAGCTAAAGAAAAGAAAAGAAAAGAAAAGGAAAAGAAAAGAAATGAAAAGAAAGAAAAGAAAAGTGGAAGGAAAGGAAAGATCGCAACAACGAACGTAGTTTTATGACCTGAACTACGTTTGACTTGATCCCGAAAGGGTACGTAGGCAGCCTCCTTCTGAGGTTCAGTCACACCAAAATAAAAATCCAAAAGTCCCCACGAAAGGAACTGGGGCAGCAATTATGGTTGTGCAGGGAAGTTGATTCCGAAAGTTGTAGTTGTGAACCCATAATTGAATTGTTTTTGAGCCTTTTTATACCCTTTCTTTCTAGCCCTATCCAAAAGCCTACATTACGGTCCAAAGAAAGACCTTTTGATCAATCTTCAGCAAGGTTTGGGGGTTTGGATAAAAGACAGGTTGTGAAAGCCCGTAACAGCAAATGTGGCAATCGAAAGTTGATTGGTTAGACAGACAGGGCTGATTAATCCAAAATGCATGGCATGCTCAATGATACCAGCTGTTCCACTCAGATAAGTCTCATTCTTTCTTCATTACAAATCATCCGTTCCCAGATTCTCTTTATGTTTAACCCTTGAGGCCATTGCATTTCATTCTTGTGAGGTATATCTCTAGGATGTTTCAGTGTCAGTTCTGTTCGAAACAAAGGAGGGAATATCAAAGCTAACTACCAGCGTCCTAGTTGCACAGATAGGGCCAGAGTACATCAAAGATGGCCAAAAGCAAAGGAAGTCATAAAGGACCACTGGAGGTTACATTGTTGGATTAGTTGGATAATTGTAGGGAAGAAGTGAAATACCCAAAGAGGGGTCGGAAACACAAAAACAACAATATGGGATAGAACATTCGGGTCATCAGAGTCAAGGGTTGAAATTCGGTCAGGAATTCAAGGAGTTCAAGGCAAGGCCAGGAAAGCGGGACGGAGTGAAGCCCAGCAGCAGGGATGTACCTAGCAAGAATGCCAGCAGCTAGCCACTATTTTTAAAATTGACAAGATTTTTCTTTGATTAAAACAGGGGCAGAAATTTCGGAGAAACCCTCCTTAAGGAAAGGCAGGCACCAGACATGTTTGACGGTAAGTTTTCAGGACCCTCCTGGAAAATGGGACTTAGTTTAAATATCAAAGCAATCATGAGTAGCATAATTTAGCATAAATGTACCCCAAGGAACGTAAGTTGGTTTCAAAGTTGCCTGTTTAAGATAGGACTCAATTAGGAGTTGTCAGGACCCTCACGAATAATGGGGCACAGTTTTAAGACCTCCCTTAGATAGCAAGGTACTGTTGTAGGATAGTATAATTCAGCCGTAGAATTGGCACTCATAAGATAAGACTTGAATTTTGATTTTCAGGACCCTCCTGGATAATGGGACGTAACTTTAAGGTCTGCTTAGATAACAAGATATAGATAACAAGGTCTGCTTAGGTTAAAACTGTTTTTTTTAACTAGAAGTTGTCAGGACCCTCCTGGATAATGGGGAGTAGTTAAGACCTATTAGATAACAAATGTAGTAGGGGTAATACCTTTAGAAGATATAACTTAGGTTCGTAATTGTCAGGAGTTGTCAGGACCTCCCTGGATAATAGGACTTAGCTTTCAAATTCTTATAATAGTTGGTAGAATAATTCAGCTTAACACTTACCCATGTACCCAGCCACCAAACTGGGGCAAGATATTTTCTTTGTTTTTGTCTATTTTTGTCGCAGTCAGGAGCCCACCTGGAGAACAAGGGAATACTTTTCAAGATCAGCAATCAGGAGCCGACCTGGAGAACAAGGGAATACTTTTCAAGTTTCAGCAATCAGGCGCCCACCTGGAGAACAAGGGAAGTACAATTCAAATTTTAGCTTTTAATTTTTAATATATGATAATATGCTATACCCAATTACCAAACTGGGGCAGAAAATTTTCTTTGTTTGTTTATTTTGTTGCAGTCAGGAGCCCACCTGGAGAACAAGGGAATACTTTTCAAGTTTCAGAAGTCAGGAGCCCGCCTGGAGAACAGAGGCATACTTTCAAAGCGTCAGCAATCAGGAGCCCGCCTGGAGAACAGAGGCATACATTTCAAGTTTCAGCAGTCAGGAGCCCGCCTGGAGAACAGAGGCATACATTTCAAGTTTCAGCAGTCAGGAGCCCGCCTGGAGAATAGAGGCATACATTTCAAGTTTCAGCAATCAGGAGCCCGCCTGAAGAACAGAGGAATACCGTTCAATACAGCAATCAGGAACCCGCCTGGAGAGCAGGGAATACATTCGAGTTTAGCGGTCAAGCATCACCCGGAGAAAGGAAAACATCTCAAAGTGTAGTCAGCAGTCAGGCAGCCACCTGGAGAAAGGGCAAAAGATCTCAGATCACAATTCAAGGCAGCAACAAGAGGATGTCGCCGGGGAGAATACAATACAACAAGGCAACAAGAAATACAAGATCAAGTTTGAAGATATAGATAGGATCTTTTGTAATTCATAGCTCATAGCTTAGTCTAGTTCTTTTTATTTTTGACACGGTGTAATAAGGAGGAGCAGTAGCAGCAGCAACAACAGTGAAATCACAGCCCTGGTAGTCCCAGCTACCAAACCTTCCAGAACTACACTGACCTGATTCCTTTATAGCCAAGGATATGTAGGCAACCTTTGAAGCAGGGTTTGGTCAGACAGTTTTCAAAAAATGCTTCCCACGGAGTGTTCAAACGAGCAAAAATCGCTCGTATCCGCTCACTTGTCTTTGCCCGAAAACCCTTCGTGTTCCCGAGCAAAGAGGGGCAGCTGTGAGCTCGTGATTTTTGCCCTATATGAATTACTCCCATAAATTCAAAACAAAATAATGTCTTTCAGTGTTTGCAATTTTGTGAATTTTCGTGGCATTTTCTGTTAATTGTTTGCATTTGTGTGCGCATGTTTATTTTATTTAATGGAAAAAACAAAAAAATATACGGGCATTTGCATTTAGGATTTAATTTGACATTTTTAAGAATTAATTAGTAATTAGTCATTTTATAAAAAGGAAAATCACAAAAATAGTTCAATTTGCACGCTTTGATTTTTAGACTTGATTTTGTGCAGTTTTTGGTTAATTTTCCTTCGATTAATGGTGTTAATTGTCATTTTAGGTTTAATTAGTTTTTTTTAGTTAATTAAATTCTAGGAATTGACTTTGATTTTAATTAAATTTTGAAAAGAAAAGAAAAAGAAAAGAAAAAGAATTGTGAGATAATTTGTTTTGAAATAAAAGGAGAGAAATGAGAAATGTTGGGCTGTTCTTCAAAATCAAAAGCACAGGCCCAGTTTCCCTCACACCCCTTAGACCCAGCCCAAAGACCCATTCCAAGACCCGGTCCAATTCCCCGTTACAACCAAACGACACTGTTTTGACCAAAATCAATCTGGACCGTCGAGGATCTTTGATCCTACGGTCTCAAACTAGGGGTATCATTAGTATTTATATGTCCAAACGTTCCCCCTACCCCCCTGTCATCCCTCTCAACTCTTGAGAGACCTCGCCGAGCTCCGCCTTCAAACGCCGCCTGCCGCCCGCCTGAATTCGCCTACGGCGGCGGCCGGCCCCCAAACGCCCCCAAACTCACACCAAAGCTCCCTCTCCTCTTCCTCATCATGAATCTACCACCAGCTCCTTCAAATCCCACTGGAATCCCTCAAAACTCCGAAACCCTAGCCGCCGCCTTGTTTTCTCCGGTGGCGGCGCCACCACCAACCACCACCAAACTAACAACAAAGAATCCCCAGGCCCTCCTTATCCCAAATCTACCATCCTCTCTTCAAATCCGTAAACCTTTTTCCTCAAATCCCCATTGAAGTCCTCGAATTGTAGATCAAAGATTTCGTCAAAAACCTTAAATCAACCAATCCTCGTCAAATCAGTCTCACTTGGCCTTCTTACTTTCCTCATGAAGCTGCCACCACCAGTGACGCTCAAATATTATTGGAGCTGTTCCAATCTCAAATCCGAAGCGGCAGAACCCTAGGAGCTCATAGGCAAGCTTTCTTTGGTCTTTTACTTGTTTCCCTTCCATGACCGTTTTTCTCCAAATTAGTCAATCTAGGTTTAGTTTTCTCTTCTGTTTTGACATCTCGTTTAGGATCAGTAGTCGAACCTGTTTCATTTGTTCTTATTTGTTTATCTTCATGTTTGTTTGAGTTTTAATTCACTAATAATGATTAGCATAATTTTGTTCGTCTAATTTTGTCATTGATTTAGTCATAGTTCTTGATCAAGTTTTGTTTATTCATTTTAAGTCAGTAGGATCTCTTCTCCTGTGAACAATTTTCTTTCATAGCTAACTCATGCCAACAGTCCTTTATTTTGATTTAATTTGGTTCTTTGGTTCTATGTTTGTATTAGTTGCGATTGATTCTGTTAATATTTTCTGAGTAGTTAGTCTAATGTTTATTTCCTATTCTGTGACTGTTTAGTGTAGGTTAGGGTAATTATGGTTTAGTTTGATTGTTAGTTTGTTAATAACTGATGATAGTGTGAATTAGGGTCAGGTTTCAGTCTCGATTAGTATCAATTAGATTCTACCTTAGAGGTTTGGATTTGCTAATTAGTTTCTAGTCTTGTAGTTAATTAATCATGGTTAGTTTGGCCAAAGTAAAAGGGGGCTGAGGTTTGGCTAGGGTAGTAATTTAGAATCCAAATTAAGGGTAGTTTAGGTGTTTTACCTAAAGATTCTGCTAGTTAGAACACCTAGATTCTTCTAGATGGGGTTCAAAGTATAATTTCAAGAAACCTAATGCAGTAACTTGAGAAAGAAGTCAGAAAATAAGGGACTATTTGGGTAAAACTGAAAAATAAAAGAGGGACTAAAGCTAAAATTGAAATCTGAGGGTTGCCCTCAGTTTTTGGCCTATAAAAGGCAGTCTTTATTGCCTTGCAGAGAAGGTTTTTTTGGGCGGAAACATCTGAAAATCCCCAAAAGTTTCAGCCTCTAAAAACTCCCCCCAAAAGTATTCTATAGTTTCCACAAGCTGAAATTTGAATTTCAGATACAAAAACTAGATCTGGAATTCGAAACCTCTTTTAGATCTTAAACTCTTCAGAAAAAACCAAAAATAACAGAAAACCTTCGAAAAATCCCAAAAAATACTGTTCCATTGAAAACCTTAGGTTAATTTCGATTTTTAGTTGTTGATTTACATCTTCTAGCTCAATATTTGGTTGCTGAAGTTTTAGAGATTTACTGGTTTTGATTTCGAGTGGTTTTGGGTTCAATCAAGTTATTTTTGGTCATTTGTTGGTGATGTGTTTATACAAGTCACTTCTGGGCTGATTTTGATAGTATTTGTGTGGGTTGTGAACTCGATTTGAGCCACTGCTGATCATCTGATTACTGTTGTTGATTCCTCACTCATTTTACATTCTACTTTCCAGGTACATACCTTGAACCAGTTGTGGTGTAGCTCAAGTTGGAAATGAAATGAAAATACTCGCCCCTTTGCTTCTTAAACTGTGCTTGTTAGAATGTTATGTATTAGAAGCTAAATAGATGTTAGATATAACTGTTTAATGTTGATTTGTATGTACGTAAACCCTGGATTGTATAATTTGGACTGAACTGGACTATTTTCGAGACTGTTTAGATATTTGGAATTAGTTGTAGTCCATTTCCATAATACCTGAATGATGCATGTGAAGGTTAGATCTAGATTGCTGTAGTAGGGTCATGAGCAGTTCATTTCTAAGTTTTCCTTTTTTTTTTAAAGAGTTACGATCCAAATCGTGAATTCATAGTTCATCATAATTCTTGTTGCGGATTTTGACCTTACCATCAGCTCTTATATTAAAACGTTAGTAAAATCAATGTCAATGTAGTCTTAGTAATCAATGAAGAGCACAGAATCTCAATGTTAGTATGAATAGGCGTGTTGGTTTTAAACCAGGGAATTCGCACTCGTTTATACAGAGCCTGCATGAATTAAACAGCCTATTATAATTGATGACTGCTCCAGCTTAATCGTGGCTCCTTATCATTGTTCATATCAATTTGTAGTTGAATAGTCACACGAAAATAAACCGGTTATCATTGTAATAGATATCACTGTTCATATCAATTATTGCAGTTAATACGTAAAATGACGCCTTCCTTCAGTTTTCTAGTTTCATGCCTCCTGTAAGCCAGTACCAAACCAGCTCCTTCCCGAACTGGACCAAATTTTAGATTAGGGTCAAGTATGGGACCAAATGGCAGGCCCAGTGGTGCGGTTGCCTGAAGCTCTGTTTACTGCTTTCTATAGTGGGCTCATGGAGGTCAAAATCTTGAACGTTGGTATGAACATGCGGAGAACCTCAAGTTATTCACATAAGTATTGGGTATGATGGCAATAAGATAAAATTGCACTATGAATTTGGGTTTTTGAGTTAGATAGCGGGTTCAAATTAAGAGGGTTTTCCCTTTTGTTTGAATCCGGACTTGAATTTGAAACCCGAATTTCGTAATGCCAATCAACTAGGCCCTTTTAGAGACAAAATAAGTAGAAAATTGTAGGTTGCTTTAGGTTGGCCCTTAAATAAAATAAATGAGGTGCGCCCACCAAACAAAATGCATACATTGCGGGGCCCTTTTAAATGCTTATATTAAAATACATAGAATTCGGGACGTGCCGTTTAGAGAATTTTCACGGCCTCCCGCGAAGTTAATAACACGTTAGCCACTTTAGGCGCGCTTTTTAATAATTTTACCTTCTTAACTACGGGTGTGCATTTCATGCGACCCAAATCCAAATCCCAAAACGTTGAATAAGAGGTGTCAAGGATCCGGGTGCATTTCATGTGACGTGATCCAAAAACACGCTCTTAAACGACGTTCACTTTCATAAAAGCTAATTAAAAGCGGTTAAACAATTCTAAAATTGCGATAGGATAACATGTATTAAAATCAGACTTTAGCCAAATATAGCAGTTGAGCGACCGTGCTAGAACCACGGAACTCGGGAGTGCCTAACCCCTTCTTCCAGGTTAACAGAATTCCTTACTCGGATTTCTGGTTCGCGACTGCTAAACAGAGTCAAACCCTTTCCTCGATTCGGGATTCAAACCGGTGACTTGGGACACCATAAATCTCCCAAGTGGCGACTCTGAACTTCTTAATAAACGAATCCCATTTCGATTGTCCTTTAATTGGAAAAACTCCTTTATTACACCCTTCCGGGGGTGTAGTAAGTAAGAAAAAGGAGGTGTGACAACATCATTACTAATCAACAACCACCAAATTAAAGAGATCGCAATTACTCGTTCAACAGGTATGGCTACCCATTTTAAAGAATCTAAACGCAGTTGATTTAGGCAACATGGCCCATGTTAGAACAAAATTGTATCATCCTCAATCCTCACGAAGGGTTCTGTTTTGAATCCAAGAAAGTATATGTAGCAGGGCCACTCCTTTTAATTTCGTTGATTTTAATATCCCAGGCCCAAGTTGAGCCCAAGCAAAAGGCCCAAAATCCTTAAAACCCTAGAACCATTACTAATGAGACTCGGCATCGATTCTGCATCATGCTCAAATAACGGCTGAACAACAAACGTTCCAAGTTAATCTAAATGATTAATCAAAAGGTTACTACATGCACAACATACAAGCTATGCTATGAATTGAAAAAATGAGACAATTAGAGATCCATTTCTTGAAAAACTCCATGGCATACAACTTTAAATTACTAAAAGAAACCTTAAGTTAATTGGAAAAGCTAAAGTTTAAGCTTAAATTGAATCTCACAAGAACAAACTTACAGGACTTAAAACCATGTATTCAAAACGTCCATATATGCTCATGCGGGTAGAATAAAGGGAAACTATGGATTATTTTAACACATTCATGCCAAACTAAATTATCCTAACAATGACAAACCCCAACAGACTAAACTCACACCAAAGGGTATTTAAAACCCATTTAGGAAACAGCACAAAACAGAGCAAGGTAGCAGGATTACCTTTAACTAGCTAATCTCATATGATAATTAAGCATACATATTCTACCTACACTGGTGGCTGTCGAATATGCAACACTTTAAATGTATAGATGAATAACATGAAAATCACATATTTATTACAAAATACTAAAGTAACAGGATAATCAAAAGGGGATTTAAACTCCAAAAGCCTGTATTCCACTAGTGTTTCAGCTTACATGCTCAACCAAACATTCACTTATTCAGAGGTTGAGAAATACCTGGAAATGAAAAAGAAAAGGGGAAGAAGATCAGCAGTAAAACAGCAGCACACAACAATGGAACTGGCCTAGAGATGACCAAAGGAGAACCAGCTTTGAGGCACGTTCAAAACCAAAAGAAAATTCAATGGATGTTCAGTAAACAAAGACAGCCAAAATTGGACCCAAAGTTCTTCGAAATCAACCAAAATCAAGCCATTTTAACCTTTTTACTATCCAAAGTGATTTTAGAAATCAAGAGCCTCACTCAACCAGTTTTAATGGAACAATGTTTCTTTTAGCTATTTTTCAGCCATTTTTGTGTTTTTTGATTTCTTAGCTCCTCCCAATCTCTTAGGTCTCTTGGGTCTGCCTTGAAAGGCAAGAAAAGGTGCCTTTATAGGCAAGGAAAGTAGGGTAACAACAGATTTCAGCTATGCACTTTAGCCCTTTTTGAATTTTTATTTTTGCCTAGATACACCTAGCTAATTATCAGATTTTCAAGTTAGTCCCCCAATCCCCTTTCCTAGAAGCTTCCTAGGCAGTTACCAAATTATTTCCCTACCCAATTACCCAAACTACCCCCTAATGACCCTGAAATTACCACTGAAACCAAAACTCAAACATGGGTCGAATTGGCCCAACCCAATTGGTATGGGTCTGTAAACCCAAATTAGAGTCCACTTGGGCTTTTGATTTTCAGAAATCAATCAAAGATAAACCAGGACTCTCAATTTAAAGTCTGACCCAAAATTCCCAAAGAAAAAAAATCGGAATCCTTACAATGCAATCAAAACATGATGAGGGCATGAATCAATTAGCTTAGTCCATATAACAAGAAGTTAACTAAATTAAACTTATCTAAATTAACTGGACGAAAATCACGGGGCAGAAACTTAATCATGGTAAACGAACTAACTAAAAAAAACAGAAATAGATTTCGTCAAAGAGAACAAGAGAAAAGGAAAAAGAAAGCAAACATGGTGAGCTAGGGGGACAGATCTACGCTCAGAGGGTGAATCAACTTTCTACCAGATTATTATAAGCACTGGATCAAAGAGAAAGAGAAAGGAAAATGAGAAGGCGTTGACAAGGAAATACAAAAGGGAAAAGAGACTTACCAACTCGAGCCAACGGAACCGGACGGGTCAAAGATTCAAACCAATTTATGTCGATTTCAAACTCCAAAACTTAGGGAATAACACTCCCTGCACATGTAGGGTGCTAGACTTGACAAAAAATGGCTTCGAGTCTTCTAGGTGCCGAACTTGGATTCCAGATTCGAGGAATTTGGAATGGATTCGAGGGTAATGGGTTGGATATTTGGAATGAGGAAGGCCTGGTGGTCATCTGGTGTTAATTTGGTGGGTATTGGAGGAGGCGCCGCCACCCTAAGGCGGTGGGAAATGCTGGCGGCTCTAGGGTTAGGGATTTTGGTCTCTGAAAATGGGAGATGAGGGAGATGAGTGAGAGGGGGGGGGGGGGGGGGTTCGGACAATAATATATCAAATGACCCCTAGTTTAGAGTCGTTGGATCAAAGATCCTCGACGGCTCAGATCTATTCTGACCTAAACGATGTCGTTTGGTCGATGGGGGGGGAGGGGGGCTGGACTTGGGTAAATGGGTGGGAAATATTTGGGCCTTGGCATTGGACTGGCCCAATTCCGAGTCTTTAAGTCCAATCCCTCCATTTCCTTTTCTTTTAGTTCCCCTTTTTATTTTCAAATTCTTTGTAATTTCTTTTAAATTAAAATAAAAAATAAAATAAGACCTAAGCTAATTCCTAAATTAAATTAATCCTACCACATTGACTCAATTAACTCTAACTAATAATTACCACAATTAATTAAAAACGAAATTAAAGGAAAAACTACCCAAATTCAAAGCTAAAATTAAAAAGTGTGAAAATAAACTATTTTTTTGCGATTTTTCCATTTTTATAAAACAACTTAATTAATTAATCCTAAAATTTTAAATTAAATCCTAAATGCATATGCACGCACTTTTTTTGTATTTTTCTTTAATTAAACAAAAATAAAAATGTACAGACAAATGCGAACAATTAACACAAAATTCACAAAAAATTACAAATAATGAAAAAAATTATTTTGTTTTGAAATTATGGGCAAAATTCATATATTGTAGTAAAGTGGGTTCAAAAGTTGATGTAGGTCCTGGGTTTAAATCCTAATTATGACATCCTATAATATTTTGGAATCCCCTTGTATAAATTCAGGTTCCACCGCTACCGGGGTATCCCCCGTATCTGTATTATGTATTATCTATTTATTTATTCGATAATGAAGTCGTTGATTTTATATGTATGTGAAGGGAAATCAAGTAAGCTATGATCAAGTGGACTCAATATTGGTAGAGCCGTGGGGAGGAAAAGGTGGATCAGAGTGGAATTACAAACTGAAAAGTCCCATTAAAGAAATAGTCATTGCAAGTGGAGCGATTATAGACTCCATCATGTTCAGAACCGTTACTAGTGAAAGTACCATAGTTTATTCACCGAAGTTTGGTGGCAATGACGGAGGTCGAAGAGACAACGTAGGTCACAAACTGTGGTCAGAATATTATTTTCACATGTTTGGCACATTGTTCTCAAGTTAATTTTGTGTTATGTCACAATAATAAGCTTAAGCTATACATATTGACAAAGTAATTATTTTTATTATCATTACAAATAAATTGCTTATAAAAGTTATGGCAGAAACTCTATGGCAATAGTTATTGTGGTTGTTGATACAAGACTGTACTATACCGGTATTATATGTGTAAATTGTAGTAATTTTATCTCGGGTTAAAGATAATGAATGCACTTGTTGCTTTCAACATAGATCCTCACTTGAGTTTACTCGGAGATGGAGCTATTTAGGGAAGAATGTTCAATTAAACTCTCTTTGTCAGATAATACACCCGTGCAAAAAAGGGATAAGAGAAAATTTTGTTTGTAAATATAAATATATAAGTTGTTGAATTCTCTCGATTTATATATGAAAAGCTTTTAACGTAATGATAAACGTGGTTCAAACCGGTTATAGGTCATAAAGTATAAACCCTACGTGTGATCGATGTTCTTGCACTTTCTTGAATCCTTGTTAGAATTCTTTGTTTCGCTACTAATTTAACAATATGTTATTTGCACCAATATTAGGTTAATATTGAGGCGACACCATTGGAATATTTGAAAGGCATAAAGGGAACATCGGGACATTATGGCGGCCATTATGCTGTGAAATCTCTAAGTTTTATAACTAATGCAAAGAATTATGGATCATTTGGGAGTGAAGCGGGTGGAACCCCATTTTCACTTCTGATGAAAGAAGGTGGAGCTATTGTTGGATTTCGCGGGCATTCTGGGTTGTATCTTGATGCTATTGGTATTTATTTGTAGAAACTTACTCCTCCCACTTCGATAAAGGAACCTGAAACTGAAAAACTTGACCCGAATGAACCTATGGTTGAAGAAATTGAAATCCATGACGTAGATATTACTCTTTCTCTTAATTTGAATTGGATAAATCTCATTTTAGTTATCACATTAAAGTAGCGACAATTTACCCACTATGACAGAAAGTATACATGCCATAACAATAAAGTCACCTTAATAGGTAGGTTTAATCGTTTTAATGGATAAATTTTAGTTATTACAACGTGTCAAAAACTAATTTAGTGGCTTTATTGTTATAATGAGTAAGTTTTAGTTAATTTACCGTTATATTTGATAAAGTTCAGTTATTGTAATATGATATTTATGACGACATAATTTTTACCTTTTTTTTAATATTATCACATTGCAAACAGAAAATGGATGTGATGAAGACTAGAGCCACGAAGTCCTTGTGATGACCCAAAAGGCCATCACTTGTTTTTAAAATGAATTCTGCGTTCCGAGGCCTTAAAAACCTCTTTCAGCATCACCTCGATTTGCGTGCACAGTCCGGACGCGTAGACGGAAAGCTATTATGTAAAAATTTGTGAAAAATATTGAAATGTTGGCTTAAAATGCATTTAAGTTAACTTCGGTCAATATTTTGGGTAAACGGACCCGGACCCGTGATTTGACGGTCCCGGAGGGTCCGTAGAAAAATATGGAACTTGGGCGTATGCCCGGAATCAAATTCCGAGGTCCCAAGTCCGAGAAATGAATTTCTAAAAGAAATTATTTCCTGAAAAATATAAAGATTTTTGAAAGTGAAATGCTATGTGAAATCTGTGGTATCGGGCCCGTATTATGGTTCTGGAGTCCGGTACAGGTTCATTATGATTTATATGTGTTGCCGGTAAAGTTTGGTAAGAAACAGGATTCATTTGACGTGATTCAGACCTTAAATGCAAAATTTGATGTTTAAAGAAGTTTTGAGAAATTTCATTGATTTTGAGGTTTAATTCATTGTTTGAGAGGTTATTTTGGCGATTTGATCGCACGGATAAGTTCATATGATGTTTTTGAGTTAGTACGCATGTTTGGTTTGGAGCCCCGAGGGCTCGGGTGAGTTTCGGGTAGGTTCCGGGGTGTTTAAACTTAGGAAAACACTGTTGTTGCATCAGTTCTGGTGTAACTGCACTTGCGAGTCGAGCACCACAGGTGTGAGCTCGCAGGTGCGTACAGTGGGGAAGTGGAGAGGGACTCCTGGTCATTCTACCCGCAGTGTTATCTCTTATATGAAGGCTTGGCGTATGGTCGAGAAGGGGTGTTTGGCCTATTTAGCCTATGTTCGTGATTCTAGTGCTGAGGTTCCTCCTATTGAGTCTGTGCCTATTGTTCGTGAGTTTCCGGAGGCATTCCCTTCAAACCTGCCGGGTATGCCACCCGATAGGGATATTGACTTTTGCATTGATTTGGCTCCGGGCACTCAGTCCGTATCATATGGCCCCGCCTGAGTTGAAAAAGTTTAAGGAGTAGTTGCAAGACTTGCTCGAGAAGGGTATCATTAGACCTAGTGTTTCGCCTTGGGGTCAACGGTGTTGTTTGTTAAGAAGAAGGATGGATCGATGAGGATGTGTATTGATTACCGGTAGTTGAACAAGGTTACAATCAAGAATAAGTATCCATTACCGAGGATTGATGATTTGTTTGATCAGCTTCAGGGTGCCAAGGTATTTTCGAAGATTGACTTGAGATCTGGCTACCATCAGTTGAGGATTAGGGCATCCGATGTCCCTAAGACAGCTTTCCGAACTCGGTACGGGCATTATGAGTTCTTGGTGATGTCATTCGGGTTGACGAATGCCCCAGCAACTTTTATGGATTTGATGAACCGAGTGTTCAGGCCTTACTTGGACTCGTTCGTGATAGTCTTCATTGATGATATTTCGATATATTCCCGCAGCCGGGAGGAGCACGATCAGCATCTTAGAGTGGTTCTTCAGACCTTGAGGGATAGTCAGTTATATGCTAAGTTCTCGAAGTGTGAGTTCTGGTTGAGTTCAGTTGCATTCCTGGGTCACGTTTTATCAGCAGAGGGTATTCAGGTTGATCCGAAGAAGATTAAGGCAGTCAAGAACTGCCTAGACCAGCATCAGCTACAGAGATTCGGAGTTTCTTAGGGTTGGTAGGCTACTATCGTCGGTTCATGGAGGGGTTTTCATCTATCACAGCCCCGATGAAGAGGTTGACCCAGAAGGGTGCCCAGTTCAGATGGTCGGAGGAGTGTGAGGCAAGCTTTCAGAAGCTCAAGCCAGCTCTGACTACGGCACTAGTGTTGGTTTTGCCCATAGGTTCAGGGCCTTATACAGTCTATTTTGATGCATCTCGTATCGGACTTGGTGCAGTGTTGATGCAGGATGGCAAGGTCATTGCCTATGCTTCACGGCAGTTGAAGATTCATTAGAAGAACTATCCGGTTCATGATTTGGAGTTGGCAGCCATTGTTCACGCATTGAAGATTTGGAGGCATTATCTGTATGGCGTGACATGTGAAGTGTTCACGGATCACAAGAGTCTACAGTACTTGTTCAAGCAAAATGAGTTGAATTTGAGGCAGAGGAGGTGGTTGGAGCTGTTGAAAGACTATGATATCACTATCTTATATCATCTGGGAAAGGCCAATGTGGTGGCCGATGCTTTGAGTAGGAAGTCACCCTGTATGGGCAGTCTTGCTTATATTCCGGTCGGTGAGAGACCGCTTGCTTTGGATGTTCAGGCTTTGGCCAATCAGTTCGTGAGGTTGGATGTTTCTGAGCCCGGCCGTGTGTTAGCTTGCACAGTCGCTCGTTCTTCATTATTGGAGCGTATCCGAGATCGACAGTATGATGATCCCCATTTATGTGTCCTTAGAGATACGGTGCAGCACGGAGGTGCCAAGTAGGTTACCTTAGGTGATGATGGAGTCTTGAGATTGCAGGGTCAAGTTTGTGTGCCTAATGTGGATGGTCTTCGAGAGTTGATTTTAGAGGAGGCCCATAGCTCCCGGTACTCTATTCATCCGGGTGCTACTAAGATGTATCAGGATTTGCGGCAGCATTATTGGTGGAGGAGAATGAAGAAGGATATCGTTGCATATGTGGCTCGGTGTTTGAATTGTCAGCAGGTTAAATACGAGCATCAGAAGCCTGGTGGTTTGTTCCAGAAGATTGAGACCCCTGAGTGGAAGTGGGAGCGTATCACTATGGACTTCGTTGTTGGTCCCACGGACTCAGAGGAAGTTCGATGCGGTGTGGGTTATAGTTGATAGGCTGACTAAGTCAGCGCATTTCATTCCTGTGGCAGTTTCCTATTCTTCTGAGAGATTAGCTGAATCTATATCTGGGAGATTGTTCGTCTTCATGGTGTGCCCGTGTCTATCATTTCGGATCGAGGTACGCAGCTTACCTCACATTTATGGAAAGCAGTTCAGCGAGAGTTGGGCACACGGGTTGAGTTGAGCACAACATTTCATCCTCAGACGGACGGGCAGTCAGAGCGGACTATTCAGATTTTGGAAGATATGCTCCGAGCTTGTGTCATTGACTTTGGAGGCTCGTGGGATCATTTTTTGCCTTTAGCGGAGTTTGCCTACAACAACAGCTACCAGTCGAGTATCCAGATGGCTCCTTATGAGGCTTTATATAGTAGGCAGTGTCGGTCGCCGGTTGGGTGGTTTGAGCCGGGAGAGGCTCGGTTGTTGGGTACGGATTTGGTTCAGGACGCCTTGGAAAAGGTTAGGATTATTCAGGATAGGCTTCGTACAGCTCAGTCCAGGTAAAAGAGTTATGCCGACCGCAAGGATCGTGATTTGGCTTTCATGGTCGGTGAGCGGGTATTGCTTCGAGTGTTGCCTATGAAGGGCGTGATGAGATTTGGGAAGAAGGGCAAGCTTAGCCCTAGGTTCACTGGCCCGTTTGAGATTCTTGACCGAGTGGGAGAGGTGGCTTATAGACTTGCATTTTCGCCTAGCTTATTAGCCGTGCATCCAGTGTTTCATGTGTCCATGCTTCGGAAATATCACGGCGATCTATCCCACGTGTTAGATTTCAGCACCGTCCAGTTGGACAAGGACTTGTCTTACGAGGAGGAGCCGGTGGCTATTCTAGACCGGCAGGTTCGTCAGTTGAGGTCGAAGAGTTTTCCTTCTGTTCGTGTTCAGTGGAGGGTTCAGCCTGCTGAGGCATCGACCTGGGAGTCCGAGTCCGATATGCGGAGCCGTTATCCCCATCTTTTCCCCGACTCAGGTACTTCCTTCTTATGTCCGTTCGAGGACGAACGATTGTTTTTTTAGAGGTGGAGGATGTGATGACCCAAAAGGTCATCACTTGTTTTTAAAATGAATTCGGCGTTCCGAGGCCTTAAAAACCTCTTTCAACATCACCTCGATTTGCGTGCGCAGTCCGAAAGCATAGCCGGAAAGCTATTATGTAAAAATCTGTGAAAAATATTGAATTTTTGGCTTAAAATGCATTTAAGTTGACTTCGGTCAATATTTTGGGTAAACGGACCCAATCCCGTGATTTGACGGTCCCGGAGGGTCCGTGGAAAAATATGGGATTTGGGCGTATGTTCGGAATCGAATTCCGAGGTCCCAAGTCCGAGAAATTAATTTTTAAAAGAAATTATTTTCTGAAAAATAAAAAAAAATTTTGAAAGTGAAATGCTATGTGAAATTTATGGTATCGGGCCCGTATTATGGTTCTGGAGCCCGGTACAGGTTCAATATGATTTATATGTGTTGCCGGTAAAGTTTGGTAAGAAACGGGATCCATTTGACGTGATTCAGACCTTAAATGCGAAATTTGATATTTAAAGAAGTTTTGAGAAATTTCATTGATTTTGAGGTTTAATTCGTTGTTTGAGAGGTTATTTTGGCGATTTGATCGCACGAATAAGTTCATATGATGTTTTTGAGTTAGTACGCATATTTGGTTTGGAGCCTCGAGGGCTCGGGTGAATTTCGGGTAGGTTCCGGGGTGTTTAAACTTAGGAAAACACTATTGTTGCATCAGTTCTGGTGTAACTGCACCTGCGAGTCGAGCACAACAGGTGCGAGCTCGCAGGTGCACACAGTGGGTCGCAGGTGCTGTCCAGTCTTGCTGATATGGACAATCTTCCGCAGATGCGGTTCCGCTGGAGCGGGTCCTTTTCTCGCAGATGCGGCCCCAGCGGGGCCTAGTCATTTCCGCAGAAGCGATCAGTTTTCCGCACGTGCGGTCTCGCAGGTGCGACCCAGGCACCGCAAGTGCGGAAGTCGGGCAGTGAGTCTTTTAAAACATAACTTCAACGATTTTTCTTTCAACCTTTCACAAAAATAGAAGAACTAGGGCGATTTTCTCAAGAGATTTTCTTCCCAAATCACAAGTAAGTATTCATTAACTGATTTCTTTCAACTATCTAATGTTTTTCATCAACTTTTATCAATAATCCTAGGGTTTTAATGGTAGAAATTTGGGGAATTAGGTAGAGTTAGGGTTTTTTGATTATTTGGGAATTTGACCTCGTTTTGGCATCGGATTTCAAAACAAATTATATATTGGGGCTCGTGGCTGAGTGGGGGATCGTGTTTTGGTCCGAATCTCGTGTTTTGACCAGGCGGGCCTGGGGTCGATTTTTGACTTTTTGGGAAGAATGATTAGAAAGTTATAATTAAGCATTGGAATTGGATTGTTTAGCATTTATTGATGTTATTAAGTCGATTATGTCTAGATACAATTGATTTGGAGCCGAATTCAAAAGGAAAAGCGGTGTTTGAGGTTTGAGTTGGCCGTGGACGTTCGAGGTAAGTGTTTGGTCTAACCTTAGCTTAAGGGATTAGGAGTCGTGTCTTATTTGCTACGTGCTAATTATGGAGTACGACGTATAGGTATGGTGACGAGTATCTATACGTCGGTGTCAAGCATGCCCGTGAGTCTTGTATTATAATTGTTACGACTCAGTTGTGGCTTATTGTGCCTCACATGTTGCTATCATCATTGTTCTCTTGCCGGGATGTTTGTTTTGATATTATTGTTCCCTTGCCAGGATGTTGTTATATTGCTCTTGTTCCCTTGCCGGGATGTTATTATATTGCTCTTGTTCCCTTGCTAGGATTCTCTGTGGTTGATGTTGCATTGTAGCTGGGATCGGGTGGCACGCTTGCCACGAGATATATGAAATGGAAGCGGGTGGCACGCCTGCCACGAGATATATGAAATGGGAGCGGGTGGCACGCTGCCACGAGATATATGAAATGGGAGCGGGTGACACGCCTGCCACGAGATATATGAAATAGGAGCGGGTGGCACGCCTGCCACGAGATATATGAAATGGGAGTGGGTCGCACGCCTGCCGCGAGATATATGAAATGGGATCGGGTTGCACTCCTACAACAAGATACGTGAAATTGGAGTGGGTTGCACGCCTGCAACAAGATGAGAAATGAAAGTGCATTCTGTCTTTTTTTTTCCTTATCCTTGTTAGTAGTTGGATTTTGGTTCCATTATAATTCTCTTGATATTCTATTTTACCTGTTATTCCCCGAAGCATGCTTTCCCCCTCCCATCTTTACTTGTTTATTTCTGTTTTACTTTCCGCAGTATATTATATAACTGCACGGGTTTATTTGGTAGTCTGGTCCTAGCCTCGTCACTACTTCGCCGAGGTTAGGCTAGGCACTTACAAGCACATGGGGACGGTTGTGCTGATACTACACTCTGCACTCTTTTGTGCAGATCCTAGTGATGTAGATTTCGGACCGCAGAGAGATTGTTGTTTCTTGTTCATCAGGCGACCCGAGGTAGTCCTGCAGGCGTCCGCAGGCCCTAGGCGTCTCCTTCTATCTATTATTCCTGTTTCTTTCTTGTATTCCCAGAGACAGTGGTGTATTATTTCTTCAGACCTTTATTTGTAGTACTCTTAGACAGTTTGTGAAGTTATGACACCAGTCTTGGGTAGATTAATTATGGAGTGGTATTAGCAATATCATTAAAACCTTGCAATGCAGTCTTCCGCTTATTAAATTCTGTTGTTTATTAAATGCTGGTTCTTAATTGTTAACGGATTAAAAATGGAAACAAGGTAAATAATTCAATTGATTGGCTTGCCTAGCTTTCACTAGTAGGCTCCATCACGACTCCCGAAGGTGGGTAATCCGGGTCGTGACAATCCTGGACCTTGGGGTGGATATAGTGGAAAAGGTTGGGATGATGGAGTATTTTGTACTATCAAACAAGTGCACATTTATATGAACTTGCATATCTCAGCTATATCAGGAATTCAAATTGAGTATGAAAAGAAAGATAAAACTTCATTTTGGTCCCAACTTCATGGCGGTCTTGGAGCTGGGAATGATACAGCAAGAAAGGTATGAATTAATATTCTCTTTTTATCTCAGACTAAATAAAGAAGGAAGGCTACAATAGTTCGTAAAAGTATTCTACAATTAATCATCTAAAAAATGGAATTACTTGAACAAAAAGGAATGAATATAGTCGATTCTAACTAGTTTGGGATTTGATATGCAAATAATTGTTGACGGTGAAAATGAGTTATTGGAATTGAAGGATTTTATAGTCCGGTGGAGGATAATGGGGGCTTAGACGCAATAAGACATATTGCATTTTATTCAAATAAAGGAAAAAATGGACCCTATGGAACTGAAATTGAAACTTATTTTAGCTCTTCAGCAGCTAGAGGAAAGATCGTTGATTTTCATGGGAAAAGTGGTATTTTCTTAAATGCAGTTGGTGTTGATATGGACTATTTCCAAATATATTGATAGCAAAGTAATAATGAAAAGTGGACATTTACAATCAGACTGTAGATGTTAACAATTGTAATATTTCTTGTTTATAAAATTTTATATATTCGAGCTACTTATTGTGGCTTTAAAATTTTTTGTGGCGTCCACCTGTTCTAAAAGAAATTTACGAATTGATAATATATGTTTTGGTTCTCTTCGAATATTTTGTGAATGATTTGTTTGATGAGGTTCACTTCAATGAAAACATGAATTTTTGAATTTTACTATTAATATCATTTCGTAGTTGATCATTGAGTGGCAATCTCATTTTTTATCAACGATAAGCTGCCAATCTATTCGAAGAAGATATTTGGAAATTTTTATAAGAGAATTACTTAACCATAAATCTGGCCATATATAGTATGTTAATATTTGTAAATATTAAAGTTCAGTTTTCACCAAAAATGATTAAATCATCATTGTTTACATATATTGAACTTCAGTATTTGAAATACTAGTGGAACATTGAGAAGTTTGTTCAAAAAGTATTTTAAATGAAATATTAGTGACTGTCTTTTTTTTTTTGTAACTAACTTCTTAATTAATCACCAGTGTAAATCTTTACAAAACCATAGCTCGACTAACTCAGTCAGCTATCTATATAAACACCTAAGAACAAAATATATACATCATGACTACGAGCTATCTACTTAAACCGAAGACTATGCATGATGGTTTGGACTCGTGGTGCTGCTCTAACATGGCACATCATTGTTATCTCTCTTGCAACTTCTTGCCAATTTTTATTCTTCTTCTCAAAAATTCTATAGTTTCTCTCCATCCATATGGCATAGAGGCATTCTGCATACACCATCCTGAATATTTGAGCCTGCGGTGATCTCCCTTTTGCACTTTTGATAGCCCATTCCAGATGGTGGTTTCACTGTGTATGCTTGTAGCTTGGAGGTTGAAGCCACTGCATAGTCTTTCCCTAGAGTCTCCTCAAATATTCACATCCTGCTAGCAGGTGATCTCTAGATTCATCATGTGCTTGACAAAGACTACATTTTACTTTTACATTCATCCCCCATCTTATGTGTAATGACCTGGCTGGTTGTTTCATGAGTTACCGCTCCGTTTTCCCTATTTTTGCTTCTTATTGTCTTGTTCAGCTGTATTATATATTATTGGGTTGGTTGGCTCGGGTTCGGAGAGGTTCTGGTAAGGTTTGAGACACTTAGTCTCTTTTAAGAAAGCTTAAGTTGAAAAAGTCAACCGGATGTTGACTTATGCGAAATAGGGCTCGAATGTAAATTTCGATGATTCGGATAGCTTCGGGAGGTAATTTGGGACTTAGGAGCGTGATCAGAATGTGTTTTGGAGGTCTGGAGTAGGTTTAGGCTTGAACTGGCGAAATTGGAATTTTGGCGTTTTCCGGTTGATAGGTGAGATTTTGATATAGAGGTCAGAATGGAATTCCGGGAGTTGCAGTAGGTCCGTTGTGTCATTTGGGATGTGTGTGTAAATTTTCAGGTCATTCGGACGTGGTTTGATAGACGTTTTGATCGAAAGCGGAATTTGGAAGTTTTTAGAATTCTTAGGCTTGAATCCGATGCAAATTTGGTGTTTTGATGTTGTTTTGAACATTCCGAAGGTTGGAACAAGTTTTAGTGATGCTATGGGATATGTTGGCATATTTCGTTGAGGTTCCGAGGGCCTCGAGTGAGTTTCAGGTGGTTAAACGAATCATTTCAAGAGAGAAAAATTGCAGAAATTTGCTGTGAGTGTTGCATACTTTTGGCCTTCGCGTTCCCGAGTGGGCCCTCGTGTTCACAAAGGGTTAGGATGTGAGGTTGGAAGTTTGGCTTTCGCGTTCGCGAAGGAGGTCCCACATTCGCGAAGGGCTGGGGTCATTGAGCTATGCGTTCACGAGAGATAAGTCGCGTTCGCGATGGGCTGGGAGCTGAGACTTCGCGTTCGCGAGAGGAGAGCCGTGATCGCGAAGAAGGGAAATTGGTCAACTCAAATTTGTGCTTCGCGAATGCGAGGCATTGACCGCGTTCGCAATGAAGGATTTATAAGTGCTGGGCAGAATGTTTAAAAGACCCATTTCCGCGATTTTGAACCTAAGTTCCTCCATTTTTGGGCGATTTTGAAGCTTTTTTAAGGGGATTGAAGAGGGAATCAAGGGGGAACACTTGGAGGTAATATTTATGGACTTAATACTCAATCCAAATGTGATTTATACCTAATTAATCATGGAATTTGTAGAATTTAGGCCTAAATATTGAAGAACTAGGGCTTGTAATTGGTAGACCTAGAATTTGGGATTTGAGGGGTCCTTTGTGGTTGGATTTTGGTGCTTTTGATATGCATGAACTCATGGGGAGATAAGGAGTCTACTGATGTAAATTTTATCGAAGTCCAAGACGTGGGCCCGGGGGTCGGATTGGACCAATTTCGGAATTTTTGGTATAATTTGATTATTTTTGCATGGGCTTCGTTCCCTTAGCTTATTCTAATGTTATGATTCTAATTTTGGGTAGATTCGATGCGAGTTGAGGCCGAGGAGAGAGGCAAGGGCGTCGCGGAGTAGTATTTCATCTAGTTTGAGGTAAGTAACCATTGTAAATCTGGAACTGAGGGTATAAAACCCGTGTATTTTGTATTGATTTGATAAATGAGGTGACGCACATGCTAGGTGACGAGCGTGTGGGCGTGCACCGGTAGGGATTGCGACTTGGTCCGTCCCGTAGCGACTATTAAGTCACGTACTTGATTTGAAATCTTATGACATCACGTATTTTAGAGATTGATACTATATTATGGGTTGTATGGCATGTTTGGGGCCTTGTGCCGACCTGTTGAGACCCTTAGGGGCATTTTTTACTGTTTTCCTCACTCTATTTGTTTGAAAGCATATCCTCATCCATGTTTTACCTGTTTATTATTTAAACCTGGTTTTTATCACTCTGCTTCTTAAAATATGAAAACTGTTTGGGCTGAGTTCCCTTGATTTCCGTTGTTATGCCCGAGTGGCTGTGAAGTTAATGACTGAGAGAGGTTGAGGACCTAATCATGAGGAATATATATATATATATATATATTATGGATCAGGCTGCACGCCGCAGCAATATTATATGTATATATTATGGATCGGGCTGCACGCCGTAGCGATACTTATATGGATCGGGCTACACACCGCAGCAATATATATATATATATATATATATATATATATATATATATATATATATATATATATATATATATATATATTGGATCGGGCTGCGCGCCGCAGCGATATGACGCTTGGATTGTAGGAGCCCCTCCGGAGTCTGTACACCCTAGTGAGCGTAGTCGACTATAAACTATGGATCGGGTTGCACGCCGCAGCGACTATTATGAGATATTATTGAGCCTGAGTGCTGAGTGTGAGTATTGTGTGACGAAAGTTTAGTCACGAGTGACCGAGAGGCTATATTTGTGAGTGATACCTTGCCCGAGGGGCCCATTTATGACGTTTATGCTGATTTCACTCTTTCTTTTAGAATGAGCCTCTGTTGAAAAAGGCTAAGTAAATTATTTCAATGTATTTCAACTTAAATTGAAGTTTTACGAAGTACTGGCTTTTAATTTATTGAGTTTGACTTGATATTCTGTGGTATACTTTTATATATATAATTTTTAACTGCTCGTCACTGCACTCAGACCTTATTTACTTTAGTTACTTACTGAGTTGGCGTACTCACGTTACTCCTTGCACCTTGTGTGCAGATTCAGGTGCCCGAGCGGCAGAGTGAGGGTTCTCAGCATTTTCAGAGCTTGCCGGAGACTGCAAGGTAGCTGCACGGCATCCGTAGCCCTGCTTTCCTCCTTCCTATCCTTGTTTTTTCCGCATTTTAGACTTATCATGTATTAGACAGTCGGACTGGTTGTATTTAGAGGCTCTAGACTTGTAATACCAGATGGTTGTGATGTGTTTGCTTTGTTGATATATTATCTTTCCGCATATTTTTTTGAATTACATATTTCTCTTGCAAATTTGAAGCTTAATTAGTTTTAGAAAAATGGCTTATCAAAAAGAATTTTTCTGTGGTTAATTGTTTGGGTTGGCTTGCCTAGTATTGTGATAGGCGCCAACACGACCGGGGTTTTGGGGTCGTGACATTACGAGTCTGTCAGTGGTCAGCAATTTACCTTGTAATCCCAACCACATAATTATCTTAGCTTTAGGTCGAGCATCATTCCTATACACGAGTCATTTCTAAGGCTCTCTAGCATTGTTGGGTAGTAGATGTTTATATCTCAAGCTAGTGATGCTTTTCTTTATTGTTATATCATTTTGAATTCGCTTTATATCCTCTCTAGCTTCCATTATCTTCCTTATGATTTAACATGCTTGTTGAGGGGTGCCTGCTTCCTTAATTTGCTGTCCTTTTATAGAGTACGTATGCACCCATCTAATCCATAGCTTGTCCTGTCTGTGAGCAAGGTCCCAACATGTTTTTGTCATAGCAGCTTTGTTCCACAATTTGATATTGATTAGGTTTAATTCTCCTATGGATTTTGGAGAGCATACTCTTTCCCATGCTACCAGTGCTTTCTCTGTGATTGTATTAGTTCCAGACCAGACAAAGCTCCTACAGTAAGCCTCTATAAGTGATAGAATTTTCGCAGGTATTAGGAATAATTGAGCCCAATATGATTGTACCCCAAAAATAACTGATTGTACAAATTGAACCCTGCCTGCATAAGAGTTGGTAGTCCAGGAAGTGATTCTAGCTGTAATCTTGTCAACAAGTGGCTTCCACTAGATAAGGTTCAGTTTCTTTGTTGATAATAGTACACCAAGGTGTACTTGAAAGGGAGGTGTCCTTGGTTGAATCCCAGCTTAGCTAATATTGTTTCTTTCTCCTGATGTTGAACCCCTCCAAAATTCACACAGCTCTTCCTCATATTAGCCTGAAGACCAGAGGCTGCAGAGAAATGAAGAAAGCATTGCTGCTATTGATGTTATGTCTCCTCTAGTGAACATAAGAAGATCATCTGTAAAACTGAGATGAGTGATTCCCAGCTTAGCGTATCTAGGATGATATTTAAAAGCTTTTACTTTTTTGAGTTCATTAAGGCATCTACTAAGGTACTCCATAGCCATGGAAAAGAGAAAAGGTAAAATTGGATCCCCTTGCTTAAGACCCCTTGCAGCATTAAAAGGCTACGTTGGTTCCCCATTTATCACAATGGTATAGTTCACTGTATGCATTCCATTATCCAAGTAATAAATTGAGATGGGAAACCTAGTTCAAACATGACCTGTTCCAAGAAAGGCCATTCAACAGAATCATATGCCTTTTGGAGATCAATTTTGATCATGCATCTAGGTGATACTTGCTTCCTGGAGTAGGACTTTACTAGTTCATGAGCTAGTATGATATTATCAACAATCTTCCTTCCTGGTATGAAGCATGCATGTGCTTGACAGATGATATCAGCAATCATTGGTTGCATTCTAGATGCCAATATCTTTGCTATATTCTTGTATAAGACAGAACAATATGCTATTGGCCTATATTCCTTTAATGTGGCAGGGTGAGCAGTGTTTGGCACTAATGTAATGGCAGTACAGTTGACTGCCTTATACATTTTCCCAGTACTGAAGAATTCCTTGATTGCCACCACTACATCTCCTTTCACTACTTGCCAGGCTTTTATGAAGAAATAAGAGTTAAAACCATCTACACCGGGGGACTAATCATCTCCTATTAAATTTAATGCTTTGAATACCTCTTGTTTAGTGACCTTTGTACATAGGACGGGTTTTTGTTAGTGTGACAAGGTAAGGCCTTTCCTCATGGTGTGCTTGTTGGTTGCCGGTAGTATTTTTGCTGCAGATCCCATAAGACCTTTGTAGAAATCTACAATCTCTTCTTTGATGCTTTGAGAGTCTGTGAGTTTAGTTCCAAACATTGAAGTTAACTCATTAATCTACTTTCTTTGTGCCCTTATTTGACAATAACTGTGAAATATTTTGTATTAGAATCCCCTAGCCTTATCCAATGTGCTTGGGATTTCTGCTGCATCGCTTGCTCCTCAATCATAGACCATTTCTCCAAGTTGTGTAGTTGTTGTCTCTCCATTTTCGCTAATTCATCAGAGCATTTGTTACTAATTTGTTTTTGAGTACTGATCAATTCAGCTCTAGTCTTCTTAATCTTTTGTGATATGTATTTAAACTCCTCATTGTTCAGCTGCTTTAATAGAGGACTCAGAGCTTTTATCTTTAGCCATATATCTTTCATCTTGTTGTCAGTCATATTATTCCTCCATATTTGTTCTACCAGTGGTAAGAAGCTGTCATGCTTAGCCCATACGTTAAAAAATCTAAATGGCATCTTAATGTTCTGTTTTAGATGAGCCAAAGCTAGTACCATTGGAGAGAGGTCTGATATGAGTGGAACATCATATTCTACAAGTAAGTTCCCCCACTGCATCATCCACTCATGATCCCCAAATGTTCTATCTATTCTACTGTAGATTCTATCAGTGCCAAGTTGCTTATTAGTCCATGTGTAGTAATCACCTTTCCATTGGAGTTTATTCAGCATTAAGCCTTGCATACAATCAGCATAGTCTTTAGTCTCTGCATAGGTCACTGGATTCCCAATCATTCTGTCTTGTGGAGCCATTACTACATTGAAATCATCAATAACTAACCATGGTATGTTTATCCCATGTGCCACCTCTTTCAAGTTCTCCCATAAAGATGTCATTTGCTCTATTTTATTATAACCATATACAACAGTTAGCAAGCAATTCATAGTACATGTATTACTTTTAACATGGTAGTGTATTAGTTGTGCTTCACTTCTGATCATTTCCACTGTATAATAGTTTGGGTCCCAGCCTACCCAAATCCTCCCATTTCTTACATTCTGATAGTTCATTATGCTCTCCCATCTTGGCATTGTGTATTGGCAGATCTTTTGGGCATTATGCTCTTTGACTCTTATCTATACCAGTCCAGCCAGTTTGATGTTATTATTCTTCAAATAGTTCCTCAATTCCTTTTGTTTATATCTCTTATTTACACCTCTAATAATCTAGAATAACCACTTCATAGAGTAAGATTTGGATCCCTACCCCTATGCCCCTTTCTACTTGGTTCTGATCCATGTCTTGAATGTGTTGCTCCAAGCTCAGGAAAGTTGTGGAGGTTAAAAGCTGGACTTGCATTAGCTCTGCCCTCTGTGTGTTGGGTAATAGCATGTCCTCCTGCCTCTGTTGATTGGTGTACCTGTGTTCCACTTGTTCCTGAATTTTCTGGTTGTTCTGAGGTTTGTGTTCTTAGTTCATTTTTAGTTATTATCCTCTTCTGTTTAGATCCTTTTGTTGTCTCTTCTGCTGGAGAGGTTGTGCTGGTGCTACATTTTGATCTGCAGCTGGTGCTATTGGGCCCTTGGTTCTCCGCTCATAAGTGACAAGTTTATTATTTCTTTTCCTCTGTTGTTGTGGCACTGAAGGTTTTGCTCTGATCTCGCAACTATGACCAACAATCTGGCATTTTACATAAAACATAGGCTTCCAATCATAGGTTACCTATTGCTGAAACTTCCTTCCTATTGGGTCTATCATAGTGATTTCCTCAGGTAATATTCAACTCACATTCACTTCAATTAACATGCGAGCATAGGATATACTTGTTTGTTTAGTAGTGCATTCATCAGCATACAAAGATGTGCCTAGGACACTGGAAATTCTGCTTAATGATTTACTATTCCAACAACTCACTGGTAGATTAGGAAATTTTACCCATAGAGGACTGTCAATTGGAAACTCCTTCTAAAATCAAACTTAGGCGTCCAAGGTTTCAAGATTATTGGTGTAACGACACGGCCGGGTCATTTTTGGAATTTACGCCCCGATCCCCTATTAATTGTTTTCCCCAAGTTTATTTCTGCTATTTTGATTCGCTGGGATGTTCGGTTTTGAGTTTCGGAGAGCTTTGGGACACTTAGTCCCTAAATAAGAGCTTAAGTGATGGAAAGTTGACCGTAGTCGAAACAGTGTGAAGATGGCCTCGGAATGGAAATCCGATGGTTCCATTAGATTCGTTAGGTGATTTCTGGTTTAGGGGCGTGGTCGGATTGTGTTTTGAAGGTCCGTAGCTAATTTAGGCTTGATATGCCGAAAGTTGAATTTTTGAAGTTTCCGGTTCGATAGTGAAATTTTGATCCGAGGGTCGGAATGGAATTCCGAGAGTTGCAGTAGTTCTGTTATGTCTTTTTTGATGTGTGTGCAAATTTCAGGTCATTCGGAGGTGGTTTGGTTGGATTTTTGATCGAAAGCGTATTTTTGAGAAATTTGGAGTTCTTAGGCTTGAATCAATGGTTAATTTGAGGTTTCGATGTTATTTTAGGTGTTTTAAGGATTGGTACAAGTTTGAATAAGGTATTAGGTAATGTGGGTGCTTTTGGTTGAGGTCCCGGGGGCCTCGGGATGATTTCGGGTGGTTGACGAAAAGTTTTTGAAGTTAAGAGATTGCACATTTTAGCTGGTACCTGTCATAACCGCACCTGCGGTTGGGGGTTCCGCAGGTGCGGAGCCGCAGAAGTGGCGTAGAGACCGCCGAAGCGGATGTTGGTGTTTTCTTCAGATTCCGCAGATGCGGGAGGAGTACCGCAGATGCGGTTTCGCATATGCGAAAAGGAAATCGCAGATGCGGCTCCTGGGCAATTAAATGAAAGTCGCAGATGCGACGTGGTTTCCGCAGAAGCGAGACCGCAGATGCTGTCCCAGGACCGCAAATGCGGAAACAGCTAGGCAGAAATATGAGATTTCGAGGGTTTAGTTTCAAAAGTGAAAAAATCGATTTGGAGCTCGGGAGAGGGCTATTTTGAGAGGGAATTGAAGAGGAGATCATTCTGTAACGATTCTTTAACCCTTTCTAGTTATATTCCATCAATATATAATTGATTTCACCATTTAAATTCGGATTGGGGATGAAAATTGGGGAAAAGTTGGAAGAAAGTTCCTAGACCTAAAATTTGACTTTTGATTGGGAATTTGACCTTGGATTTGGATAATTTTGGTATGCCTGAACTCGTGAGAGTATGAGGATTCTGAAAATGTAAATTTTACCCGATTCCGAGACGTGGCCCCGAGGGACGTTTTGGTCATTTTACCTAATTTCGCGCATTAGCTTAGAATTTAATTATAGAATTAGTTACTTGAAGTTTTATTTACATTATGCAAATAAATTTAATAGATTTGGGCCATTTGGAGTCGGATACTCGTGGCAAAGGTGTGGTTTTGAGTTGATTTGAGCTATATTCGAGGTAAGTGGCTTGTCTAACCTTGTGTGGGGGACTTTTCCCCTTAGGATTTATATTGTGGTAATTGAAATGCCTCGTACATGAGGTGCGATCGCGTACTTGTGATAATTGTTGGAAATCCGATTTTTTCTCTTTAAAAATAGCTTTGAATTGTGTTCCTCCTTTCCTTGCTTACACTGTTTGGACATTAAACCTGCTGTAGCTTAGAGAAACATGTCTACTTGGCTAAATTGCTCTATCTGTCTTAACTGCCTTAATTTTACTACGTGAATCATGCTAGGTTAGGATTTCCCGCTTCACTTTGATATGAAATCGATTTGATTGAATTCTTGTTGTTGCTGTGTATTTACTTTGGGACTACGGAACGGTATTCCGGGAGATCCCCCTGCACTTTTTTTTGGGACTACGGGACGGTATCCCGGGAGCTCCCTTGTATGTTTACTTTGGGACTACGGAATTGCATTCCAGGAGATCCCCCTGCACATTTATGAGTTGGACTACGGGACTGCACCCGGGAGATCCACTGGATATGATATTTATATTTGGGGACTACAGGACGGTATCCTGGGAGATCCCCGGTTGTTATCTCAGAGCTGAGTTATGTCTTTTACTGTGTTTTACTTGCCTTTGTAATAGCCGTTGCCGTCCTTTATATCTTGTGTTATTTAATTACACTATTATTTCACACTATTAAACCTTATATCTTACTTACCCTCAGTAGGTGTGAGCACGTGATTTTTGCCCTAAGTAAATTATTCCAAAAGTTTCAAATAATTGATTTCTTTATTATTTTACAATTTTTGTGAATTTTTGTTAAATCATTGTGTTAATTGGTTGCATTTTTATTCATATGAAAATACAAAAATATGCATTTGCATTTAGGGATTTAATTTCACAATTTTAGGATTAATTAGGTATTAATTAGTTTTAGAACAAAATTTAAATAAAATTGCAAAAAAAAATAGTTTCTTTGCACTTTTAATTATTAATTGTTGCGTTTATCTTTAAATAGAGTTTTAAATAATTTTAGGAGTTAAATAGTTTAATTAGGTCTTTGTTTTGTTTTAGCATTTTATAAAATTAGGAAAAAATAAATAAATACAAAAATACAAAAATAAAATACAAAAGCAAGTGAATAAAATACAAGAAAACAAATAAAAGAATAAAGAAGGGAATTGGCTGCCAAGAATTGGGCCAAATTACCCAGGCCCAAACAAAAAACGCCCTGCTCCAACCTAGCCCAAACAACCCTGCCCGGTCCAACTGCCCCATATTCAAAACGACGTCGTTTTGTGGGTTTCAATCAGGACCGTCGAGGTTTCTTGGTCGGACGATCCTGAAGCCCACATCATTTAATATTTAAATGTCCAAACGATACCCCCCCCCCAGAACCCCCTACCCTCACCATCTCTCCGACCTTTCGCCTGAACCCTGATGCCGCCGTCCTCCGCCGTCCGCCGCCGGCCGGAAATCGCCTCCGCCGGTGGCGTTGTCCAAATGCTCCCAAATTTTCACCACTGCCTCCCTTCTACCTCACCTTCACAAATCCGGCCTTGCCTTACCTCAATACCCAACCAAAACCCTCAAATCTGTAAAACCCTAGGCGCGGCCTCCGCCATGCACGGCGGCGCCGTCCCCAATCCCTACCAAATTTGTTACCCTAGGTTTGCTTCTACCCCCACATCACTTATCTACACTCATTACTCTTCGAAAAATTCCCCAATTTCTCAAATCTCGAATCTGAAATTCGAAAATTGAGCAACTCTGTCTCCTCCGCAAGTTTTAGACACAGCTTCACTACGAGAGGATATCATTTGATTATTCTTGATAAAGAGTGGTCGATTGATATCATCCCGTAGTCGGAATTGTGAAGTCAGTCTTGGTTCGAAGTTTTAAAAATTGGTAAGCTTTCTGGTTTAATTTTGTCTGTCTATTTTGTTCATCTTCTTCAGTTATGGTGTGTTATGAAAATCGTTCAGGGCCGTTTATTTCAAAATTAGTAAATTCTTTAAATTTTTTGATTTTTTTTTAATCTTGATTTGATTGTTGTTTTGTTTCTGTTAGTCTAAATGTTTAGATGTTAGTTTAATTTTGATTAGTTTACGTATTAGTTGAGTTGGATTTTTCTTTTAGTTTGAGTCTGATATGTTTGATTTCTTTTAATAGTCATAATTTGTTCGTTTATTAATCTATGTGTGATTTGAATTTTTAAAAATTTAAGATTGAGCATGTTCTGAGCTTTGATTCAAAATTCTATAATTGCTATCCTAATTTTTCTGATTTTCTTTAGTATAATTGAGATTAATTGCTTCCTTTAGCTTAATTTCGATTCTGAGTTTCATTAAATTCAATAAATGTGTTCTTGTATTATTTCTACATGGTTAATTGAGTTCAAGGAACCCCTGTTGGATCTTTTATCATTTTTGTGTTAATAATACTTTCATTCTAGTCTAATTTTGATTAATTTTAGGCTGTTTGGTTATAGCTGGTAGATTTTAGCTAGGGTTAGTAATTTTAGGATTATTCAGGGGTAGTATAGGCATAGAAAATGGTAGTTTAATTAGATTTAGTAAATATTGAAATGAGGTAGGGGTAGTTTAGGGATTTCAAGTATGAAAAAATCAGAATAGAACCCCCTAGGACTTTCTAGAAGGGGTTTTGAACTGAAAATTCACAAAATAGGTGTAGTTACTTGTGTAACAAGTCAGAAAATGAGGGGTAGAAATAGAAATAAAATAGGGACTAATGAGTAAAATAAAAATATGAAATTGCACCCTAAGTTTGCCTATAAATAGGCATTCATTTGCCTTGTATAAGAGGTTTTTGGGAACAATCTGAAAATTCGGTCTTACCTCCTGCTGAAAATCCAAAAACCAACAAATATACAATAAAAAATAAAAAATAAAAAGGGTCATGTTGCATTGCATTTTAGGTTATTTGAGTTCTAGACACTATTTCTCGTCACCTAGCTCGACTTTTAAATACTGAAGTTTCAGCAATTCCTGGATCTCAATCTGAGTCAATTTTTAGATGTGCTTGAGCTATTTGGTGTGATTTTGAAGTGAAACCGGTCGGTCAAGTCTGTTTTGGGTCATTCCGTTGGTTGATTATTCATCTATTGTCCATCCTTGGGTCATATTGGTGTTATTTTGGTTTCAATCGATTCTGCTGCTGTGTTGCTGCTGGTTTACATTTGTTACTTTGCTATTTGCTACTGATTCTCCTTCTCCTTTCATTTTGCCATAATTCCAGGTATTAACTCCTATCCTGTTGTATTGGTGCTGATTCGGAGTAGATATGCAATGAAACTGCTCGTTCATTTGCTCTTGAAGACTGTGTCTGTTTAGACTGTGATGATAGATTTACTTGTTAGTGTAGATTTAAATTTTGATGCTAGGTACATAAGTTTAAATTGTATGATTGGGACTGTTGAGACTATTGATTTGAAGTATTTATTCAGTGGTATTGTAGGTTAGTGTAGTATCATGTTCAATTAGATTTCGTCTTATCACTGAGATTGGAATTGTTTTGGACAGCTTCAGCCTGTTATAGCTTGTTTTGAATCCCAGAAGTTAGCTAGTGATAATAGGTTTGATTTATTTGAGAATGATTATTTAAGTTCCATTTGTTCAAAAGCTCAGTAAGTTTCAATGATAAGTTGTTCAATAGACTATTGATTCAGGGCCAATTAGAATCAAAGAACTCAAATCAGCAATTTCCGGTAATACTTGTTTTGGCGTCAAAATCAGAATTCAGTCCAGTAGTGAAACGATTAGCCCATTATTTGTTGAATTGGTATCTTTCAGTTACAATTTGATTCCTTGTGAGTGAGCTTCACGCTGAGGCCCAATTGTCCTGTAAGTCATTTTAGGCCTGGGCAGCCCATTCAGGCCAAGGCTGTGAGAAATAAAAATAACACAAATCTGGGCCCAACGTCACCACGAGTAGCCCAAAGCTGGGCAATTTCAAAAGCTGTACTTTTGTCTGCCTATATAGGGCCTATTTGTAGGCCCAAAAAATTGCTGAAAGTCAAAAACTCTTTTATTAAAATTGTATTAGGAATGGGAATTAATTTGCAAATATAAAATTGGGTTTCAAATTAGGTGGCGGGTTCAAATTAAAAAGGGTCCTTCCTCTTGTTTGAATTCGGACTTGAATTTGAGGCTTGAATTTATAAATGTAAATTAATTAACCCTTTAAGAGACAAATAATAAAAATCATAGTTGCTTTAGGTTGGCCTTTAATAAAAATGAGACGAGCCTCGCCAAACAAAACCCATAAAATTGCGGGGCCCTCATTAAATGCTTTATTAAAATCCTTAGAATTCGGGACGTGCCATTTAGCGAATCTCATGGCCTCCCGCAAAGTTAATAATACGTTAGCTGCTTTAGGCCCGACATTTAATAATATTACCTTCTTAAATACGGGTGCACATTTATGTGACCCAAATACAAATCTCAACGAAGTCGAAATGTGTCAAAAACCGCGGGTGCATTTATGTGACGTGGTTCGAGACGCGTTTTCACGACGTTGCAATTCTCTTTAAAAAATAATAATAAAAGCAGTTTAAATTTAAAAGGCACATAAATTAAAACATGTATTAAAATCAGATTTTTAGCCAATTATAATAATTTAAGCGACCATACTAGAACCACGGGATCCGGGGGTGCCTAACACCTTCCTTCGGGTCAACAGAATTCCTTATTCAGAATTTGTGGTTCGCAGACTCCAATTAGGAAGTCGATTTTTTCCTCGATTTGGGATTTAAATTAAATCGGTGACTTGGGACACCAAAAGCCAATCCTTTCCCAAGTGGCTACTCTAAAAATAAATAAATAATTCCATTTCGAATAATGTCACTTCAAATGGAAAAACTCCCTTACACCTTATCCTTCGGGGTAGGTGTGTAAAAAGGAGGTGTGACAGTAGGGCCCTGACCTTCCTCGTCATTACCCAACCGAGGTTAAGGTTGGCACTTACTGAGTACCGCTGTGGTGTATTCATGCCCAACATGCGCATGTTTTTCATGTGAAGATCCAGGTACTTCGACTCAGTCCTACCACCCTTGAGGCGAGGTGACTATTATAGCGACTTTGAGGTATATCTGCCGCGTCCGCAGACCGAGGAGCCTCTTTCTATTCCTGTTGTTTAGTATTAGCCCTTTTGCATTTCAGTTCTTGTTAGACATTCTGGAGTTAGAGCTATGTAGTACTTCTTAGTTTGTGATTCATGGGTTTCCGGGTCTTGGATTTATGTATTGGTTTTCTTTTTTGAGAATTAAATATGGAGTATGCCGAGAAGCACATTCTACCACCGTTTATTTTCCTTATTTCTGTTTAAGTTGTTTACTTCCGTAAATTTTGGTTTCTTTTCCACAATTTTGGCTTACCTAGTTTTAGAGACTAGGTGCCGTCACGATGGTTCACGGAGGGCGAACCGGGATCGTGACAATTTGTCTATTGTTTATTGTATATGGTCCAGCATAGAAGATTTCTTGCATATCAGTGATAGAATGAAGCTTAAGCACATAATAGCCCTCTTCATGATAATAAACATCAAGATTAGCAACTTTTGACCAATTTTGTGCAATGTAACGACACATTGCATTATATCCTGAAGTCTCCCTAATGATATAAGCTATTAATGTACATCTCCACTTCCCTTCCTCTGGTGCTACTTCCTCTTCTCCTAATTGCACTACTGGTTGACCATCCACCAGTTGGGGAAGGATGTATGAAGCGGTCATGCCATTAGTAGCTGTCCTATTACCTTTAAACAAATTAGTCCATGTCCCCATTTGCTTTGGATCCTATGCTCGTTTTTTATTGCCTTGTTCTGCTTCCGTCACTATTCCATTGGTTACTATAGCGATTTCCTTCCGGTGGTTGTTGCGTAGTCTTTGTTGCACTCATCTTCGTTTCCTTTGCCATTTGTGTATTCTCTGCTTCTTTGGTCAATGTCATCCCTTTAATTGGCTTAGGATTAGCACTTGATAGTCCCTCAATTGACCTAGGGTTTGTAATTTGGGGGTTTTCTCCTTCAGAGCTGGAGTTATTTCACCACTTAATTGTAGTCGTTATGTCACTGTTTTTGGAATTGTTGCAGATCCAGTGTATTGGTTCTCTTATCCTCCATTATCTGAATTGGAGTAGTCTTTGTTATCTTAGGTCGGGCTTCTTCTATTTGCACTCGAGCTTCCATTGAGCTTCCAAAAGCAACTAGCGAAACTTTCTTAGGTCTTACTCGTCCTCGTCCTCGTCCCCGTCCTCGCCCTCTTGCCATGGACGATTCCGGCGTACAGTTAGTTGACGTGCACCGGTCGCATGAGATAGAAGAGAGAGAAGAGAGAGAAGTAATAATGTTTTGAGAAGAAGAGAGTATTTCTACTTACTTGTCAACCTTCTATCAAACTTCAACTTTTTTAAATGCACTAAACTTCAATTTTTTTGAAGTGAATTTTACTTCAAAACAAAGTTTTAAGTTTCAAGTATTCTTTTTCTAACTTCAATTTCAAACACTTTTTTTTAAACTTCAACAGAATATTTTCCAATATATACTAACATTGTAGGATATTCTCACTCCACAAAGGAAAGAAATAACAAATAATATAGAATTGCAGAGAGCAAAAAGCAATAAGGGGATGTAGCTCAAATGGTAGAGCGCTCGCTTTGCATGCGAGAGGCACGGGGTTCGATCCCCCGCATCTCCATCTTTTCTGTCGTTTTTGGTGATTTTTCAACTCATTGCTCTTCTCATTTTTATTCCCATACGTGACAGATTTAATCTTAAAAATGAGTGTAGTGCTCTTTATTTCTATTTCCCCATCCTTAATTTTTCTGCATACAAAACTAATAATAAAGTATGACCTAAAATTTTCATGAAATAGAAATAAGAAATTGCAGAAATTTCACAAAAGATATTGTCATCATTGTCATGTTGAGCATGAAAACGCGTAAGGGGTCATTTGGTTTGAATACAGGTTATGCTAGGATAAGTTATGCTGGGATAAGTTACGTTGGTATTGTTTTTATCCACTGTTTGATATTTTTATTTTTTCTATTATATAGAAAAGGAGAGATGGTGACCAAGGGCATATATGTCATTTCATAAAAATTCCATGTTTGTATTTCTTAAATGCAAAATACACGTGGACCGCACATTCCTCTAGCCACAACTCTCATTTAAATACACTATGCATGTGTTGATTAGTCTGTTTGTGCAGTGCAAATGCTCATTTCCATTCTTTTTCTCATTTTGGAAAATTATTAATTTTGTTTTATTCAAATAGAAGTTTCTATAGAGAAAATAAAATTAATTTTTAAATAATACAACAACAAAAAGAAGTATCGATATTTACAAGATTTTCATATTTACCCATACTATCTTCAAGCAATTTGAAAATAAAAATTAAATGATTTTCATCTATTCATACTATTTGAAGACGATTTCAAATTAAATAATTTTATATTCAAAATTATTTTTAAAAAATATAGCTTGTTAAACCTCAAAAGTTAATTAACTAAACGCCAACAAATAATAATTTTAATAAAATTGCAATGTTGGGCCCGTATACGGGCCTTTCCTCATCTAGTGTTGTATTAAAAATGCGTTGCATAATTTCTATCCTAGCACTACTTTTACTTATCCTAGGTTTGGTAACCAAACAAGGTATTAAGGTGGTATTAAATTTTATCCTAGCACTATTTTTACTTATCCCTCGTACCAAATGACCCCTACAAGTTTTCTACTATTTACTAATTTCATTTTAGATGAATTAACCTCATGCGACTATCAATTATTTGAGCTTATCCCAAAAGATTTACTTTTCCTTAATTATTTGTATTGAAAAATCATCAATATCTTTTCTATTATAAATAGAATTGTATTTATGGTGAATATCTATGTAATGATCCGACCGGCCGTTTTGAGTCTTAGCGCTCCGTTTAGCAGTCTGAGGCCTTGAAAATCTCATTTATAGTTGCCTCGATTTGCGTGCACAGTCCAGGCGCGTAGTTGGCAGCTCAAATATGAAATTCTATGAAAATTTGCTAAGTTTTGATATTAAAATGAATAAATTTGACTTCGGTCAATATTTTGGGTAAACGGACCCGGACCCGTGATTTGACGGTCCCTGAGGGTCCGTAGGAAAATATGGGACTTGGACGTATGCCCAGAATCGAATTCCGAGATCCCAGGTCCGAGAAATGAATTTTTGAGTAAAATTATTTTCTGAAAATATTTAAGGAAAATGAAAATGAAAATTGATTAAAAAGTGATGGTATCGGACCCGTATTTTAGTTCCGGTGCCCGGTACAGGTCTTATATGTGGCTTAAGCGCTTTCTGTAAAGTTTGGTTGAAAACGGACGTCGTTTGACGTGTTTCAGACTTAAAATGGAAAATTTGAAGTTTTATGAAAATTGAAGGAAATCATGGATTTTAAGGCTTAATTCATTGTTTTTGATGTTATTTTGGCGATTTGATCGCACGTTTAAGTTCATAGGATATTTTTGAGTCAGTGTGCATGTTTGGTTTGGAGCCCCGAGGGCTCGAGTGAGTTTCGGATAGCTGTCGGGGTGGTTTTGGACTTAGAAAAATTGCAGAATCTACTGTCTGCTGTTGCCCAGTCCCTTGTTCTATGCGATCGCATAGCTTGTTTCGCGATCGCATAGTGTAAAACTTCAGGAGCCCAGATTGTTCTATGCGATCGCATACTCCCTCCCGCGATCGCATAGTGTAGGTCTCAGGTGCCCGAAATTTGTCTCTATGCGATCGCATAGTCTCATACGCGATCGCAGTAGCCAGTCTGTTCCTTATATGCGATCGCACTGTGTCCTTCGCGATCGCAGTGACCAAGTAACCCCTTCCTCTATGCGATCGCATCCCTTGCTCCGCGATCGCATAGAGCAATTTTGCCCCGTCCTTTAAAAGTCCCATAACAGAACCATTTCGGGAGTTCTCAAAATTTTCACGAACTTCCTCTTCTCCAAGGTCCATAGTCGTCCATTGAAGCTCTTCTTCACCAAAACTTCTGGGGTAAGTGTTGCTTAACTCGTTTTCTTCATTTTCCATCAATATCAATTGAATTCCTAGGCCTAAACATGTGAAAATAGGTTGAAAATTAGAGAATTGAGTAGAGTTAGGGTTTTCAAATATTTCTTGAATTAGACATCGTTTTGGGGTCGAACTTGAAAGCAAATTATATATATTTGAGTTCGTGAGTCCATGAGTAATCTTTATCTTTGAAAAATTTTGGATTCCGGGCACGTGGGCCCGAGGGCATTTTTGTCAACTTTTCGATCGGGGTTAGAATTACTATAAATTAGATTATAATGAATAATTGAGCATATATTAATAGATTTGCGTAACCGTTGGCTAGTTTTGGAGCGTGGTGCATCAATTAGAGTCTTCGGAAGGGCGTAGAATGCCGGTTTGGATCTTCGGAGCGAGGTGAGTCTCCTTTCTAACCTTGTAAGGGAGAAATGTCCCCATAGGTGAACTAATTGGTTATGTGCTCCTATTTGTGGGGGTTACGTACGCACGAGGTGACGGGAGTCCGTGCGTAGCTACTATTATGTTTAAGTCCGGGTAGCCTAGGACCCAAAAGCCTGCTATACTTGGAACATTTGTAATCTTATTGATAGCTCGAATTGCTTAAACCACATCGAATTAATAAATCCATGCTCAAAAGGATTTGACTTCTTTTCGTAAATTGTTAAAAGAAAAAGTGGCTTTTATTTGAATAATTATTCCCCGATAAATTCTTAATTATCTATTTGAGCATGTATTTTTATGTGTACCTGCGTTGCATGAAGGATTCGTGAGCAGGGTGATTGTTTATTTTATGTTGACCGCGTCGCATGGATAGTTCGCGAGCGGGGTAATAGATGCATCTATGGTTCGAGCCGTTCGACCCTCGGCAGTGCACAGTTTACTTTTTATGTTGGATCGGGCCGTACGTCCCACGGTGATTATTTGCGCATGCTTGTATTGCTTGCCTTGAAACTTATTAAAGTTGTTATAGCCTCTTGACGGCTTGAGAATAATTGGATAAATAATGAAAAGGAAATTTTGGGAAAACTTCATATAAAAGAAATTAATTGTTTACTTGTTTCCTTCTATTGGATTAAAATCATGTTTATAGAAATCCGCGATTTATTGTTTTATTGACATCACATTATTGGACCCTTAGTAAGTGTCGAAGTCGACCATCTCGTCTCTACTTCTTCGAGATTAGGCGGGATACTCATTGAGTACACATTATTTTCGTACTCATACTACACTCCTGTGCATTTTTGTTGCACATGTTCATGTGTTGTTAGTGGCCTATTGGGCGTAGCAGCGCGGATGATTCTGGGACTAGGTGAGTTGCATTGTTCGAGGCAGCCTGCAGCTAGTATAGTCCCTTTTCCAGCATAATATATTTACTTTCTGTCCATTGTATTCCGGACGGATGTTGTATTTTATTTCTGTCTTACTAAATGCTCATGCACTTGTGACACCGGGTTCTGAGATGGTTTTGAAATATTTTGTATTGATTGCTTATTATTTAATTTGAATTGAGGCAGTTATCTTTTTACTTATGAAATTTAAAGGAAAATCTTGGCTTTCAAAATTGTTAAAATTCGGAATCTAATTAAGTATTTTAGTTGGCTTGCCTGACATCGGTGTCCGGCGCCACCATGATCCTTACTGGATTTTGGGTCGTGACAGTCTATATTTAGAGAGATTCTAGGGTTTATTGCTTGGTGGCTAAGTTACCCTCTCCCTATTAACAGAGGGTTCTATTCTATTGTAATTTATCACATATCAATAAGAATTCTCTCTCTCTACTTTTCTCTTCTTCTTCTTTTATTGTTCATAACACGTTATCAGCACGAGACTCTAATCAGTTGAGTAGAAGCTTTGGGATTGAGCATAATAATTGCCAATGGTTCCATGAACTTCCTTCATGATTAAATTCTGGATTTAAGGTAAGTATTTTATCATATTTTTCTCTTTTATTCTATAATTTGATTTTAAATACAAGCAAAGACAATAAATTTTAATTATAAATCTAATGGAGTTAATAAGAAATTATAACCACCCGAAGTGGTAAAACTTCTCTGTCTTTCTATGATCATATTCATGTATGATTGTGGGCAAACTATTGAAAACCCGTCCCATTGAATTTTCTCCATTCTCATTCCCTTAAGAGAATGTGATAGCAGTATGTGATAAGTCTGAAAGAAGACAAATTATTACTATGAATATATCAATGGATGTGGACGTGGCAATATACGATATTATAATCGTAATCATTGTAATAATGAGAATAATAAGGATTCTCAAAATAATCCTTCACTCTGTGAAAGTAATATGTGCCATCGATTTGACATGAGATTTATAAAGCACGTATAGATGATTATGATCCATTCATGATGTGAATGTGACAACATCTGATTTATAAATACATATTCTTTCTTGGAAGAATATGAGCGTGCTAGTGGTAGTGAATATACCACACTCACCTCTAGAAGGAGGCTTGATATGATATAAGAAAATAATGTCATTATTATGGCATGAATGGTCATTGGTCACGTACATACGCCAAAATATTTTGGTAATGTGATTATTAAAGAATAACATTAATGCAAGAAACATATCTTGCATATAATTTTGACCATAATCATAATGGTATAACTTTTCTTTTAAAAGAGATATTCACCACATGGATGTTGATGAATATGTGGTAGTACTAAATTAATTGAGAGCTCTGGAAGAGCCATTATTACTATTTTGGAGGAATACAATTGATTATCATGTCAATTTATTGTGTTGTAGTAATTCTCAAAGAAACTTATTCAGTTTCCAAAGTATACGCGAAAGCGATTGGTTATATTGAGACTATAAATAAAGGAAAGATTTGATATTTTCTATTACTACAACTTGTAGCGGGGTAATATGTATATGAAAAATTACCCGCTTTATTCTCCAGTTTGTACTACACAAATAAAAGAATATCATACTAAAGTGGATGTTTATTGATATAAAAACCCATATCATAATAAACTTGGAGTTTATTGATAATTGCACATGTCATGGTATAAATCTGAAGTTTATCAATACTGATAATTTATTCAGTTGGCATAATTGGTTTAGCCATATCAATTTAAGTATGATGTGCAAAAATAATAGAGAATTCACATGGGTAAATATTAAAGAACTAGAAAGTTCTTTACGAATTCTCTTATATTGCTTGTTCTCATTAATTAATAGATCAACTAAAATTGGGATTGAATCCCATGAATGCTGGAAATATCAAAGGTGAATATGGGCCCATTCACCTGCCATGTATACCACATAAGATGCATCTATGAGATGGTTACATGTGCGATTATTATTAACTCGCAATATGGTATTTGCGAGGTAACTTGCTCAATAATTTAATTTACAGCATATTCCAGATTTTCTATTCAAGAAGTTCATCTTGATAAGTTGGTCTACATCACAGCTGGTTTAGCAAATGATTTATTGAGTGCCTCCACTTAATAGCTAAACAATTGCTTATGAGAACAAAGTTTTGTATATCAGTTTGATATACGTTATATACGAAAGTATATTATTTTCTCCCCTCACAAGTGGTTCATGATCAGGAACCAAATAATTCCATCTTATTATTATTGATGTGCGGTGTATATTTTGATTAACACCATAACGCACAAAGATGAGTTCTCAAAGTTGAGGAAACAAGTTAGTTTTTTCTAACATGAGGGGGAGACAAGATACAACAGTTGAGAAAAAGTTACAGGGAATGAATTATCATTTATACATCTAGATCCTCGAATAAAATAATATGAATTTGAAGTTCATAAAAGGATAATTCATGTGCAATTTATTGCAAAGCATGCCAGATACATTTGCTGACCCAAAGAAAGTAATTATATTCTCACTGCAAATGCTCCTATTATAATAAGTCCTAGAAGGACAGAGTCTATGGTACGCTTAAAGCGTATAGACATATCGGTTTCAAATAAACTTCTTGATAAAGAAGGTGAGCAAATGATCAAAATGATCATAATAAAGGAGGCAAGTGATCTAGAAGATCACATGACATAACACTTCATAAAATCTCATGAAAGACTCAGGTACCTAAACATATGAATGAAGAGATCTCTATGTTATGTCTTTATGAAAAATAAGGAGGTTGGAACCGATATAAAATGTTTGTCGATGATATCTATAATAACGCTAAATATATATGAGGATCTTAAGTCAAGAGAAACAATTCAAGTAGAATTGATTTCATATGAAAGACATGTTGTTTTGGACCTACAATTCAAACACTTGGAAGTATAAAGTCAATGATATGTGCAATCAGTTTTGGATATCTTATATGTCTAGCATGACATGAAAACTTGATATGCATCTACAGTCTATTATATGACTTAAAAATCCTTGAAGGATTTAAATTGCTTAAAGCATATAGAATTCATGGTCATGAAGTACCATATCCTAAATGCAATTTGTGCACATATGTATCTTGCTATAACTATAAGCATGATAATGTGATAGCGAGAATACCTCTATGGAGATATTGAAAAGTCATTCCACGACATTATATGAAGACATTACATCTCTATCAAGAAAGTTAATATGGCTGATTTGTTTATCAAATCTCTTTCAACGATCTTTTGAAGATGTTGCACAAGATTGGAATGCAAATGCTTAAGGATGTAAATTGATGCTCTCATCAGGGAAGTTAATACGCGTTGTACTTTTTTTCCCTTACAAGGTTTTGTCCCACTGGGTTTTCCTTGCAAGGTTTTTAACGAGGCAACCAAAAGGCGTATTGTTAGATATGTGTACTCTTTTTCCTTCTCTATAATTTTTTTCCCACTGGATTTTATTTTAGTTAAGGTTTTAACGAGGCACATTATCGCTTGAATAGACATTCAAGGGGGAGTGTTATAAATAGAATTGTATTTATAGTGAATATCTATATTTAGAGAGATTCTAGGGTTTATTGCTTGGTGGCTAAGTTACCCTTTCCCTATTAATAGAGGGTTCTATTCTATTGTAATTCATCACATATCAATAAGAATTCTCTCTCTACTTTTCTCTATAATACTCTTCTTCTTCTTTTATTATTTCATAACATTTTCATAATTTTTCAGATTAATTCTTTTTCTTATTCTAAGCTCTCCATATTAAAAGCCTTTACTTATGTACTAATCTTTTCATGATTCCCTCTTCAAGTCCTTAATTACCATTCTAAAACTAAATTACTCTCACCTTATTTTAACCTTTTCCCATATATTTTCAAAATCCAAGTATTTATTACAGTTAAACTCAACGACTCGGCGTAACCCTTTTCAGTGCAATACATTCAGTGTCTCTCCATCTTCTCTAGCAATTTCAGCGCTTTAATTTTTTCAATCATGGCGGAAAAATATGAAAACGTGGCCGTTCATGAGCAAACAACCGAAGGCCAAAATTTCTCACTCCTAGATCGTGTAGCCATTGTTACAGGCTCTTCTCGTGGCATAGGCAAAGCGATTGCACTTCATTTGGCTTCTCTTGGTGCTAAACTCGTCATCAACTATTCCTCTAACTCCACTCAAGCCAACGACGTCGTATCTCAAATCAATTCCGGCTCCAATTCCCCACGCGTCATTGCCGTCAAAGCCAATATCTCAGACCCGGACGAAGTAAAGTCCCTTTTCGACACTGCGGAATCAGCATTTCCATCGCCGGTCAACATCTTAGTCAACTCCGCGGGCGTAGCAAACGCGAAGTACCCAACGGTCAGTAACACAACCGTCGAGGATTTCGATAGGATTTTTAGCGTGAACGCGCGTGGGGCTTTCATATGCTGTAAAGAAGGAGCCAACAGAATCAAGCGCGGCGGAGGTGGGACGATTATATGCTTAACATCGTCTGCAGCGGCGTCGTTTAGGCCTGGGAACGGGGCGTACACGGCGTCTAAGGCGGCGGTGGAAGCAATGGTTAAAATACTGGCGAAGGAGCTAAAAGGAACGGGAATAACGGCGAACTGTGTGGCGCCGGGACCAATAGCGACGGATATGTTTTTCTACGGGAAAATGGAGGAAATGGTAAAAAAGGTGATTGACGAATGCCCACAGGGAAGACTTGGTCAGTCGGAGGATGTTGCACCGGTGGTTGGGTTTTTGGCCGGCGACGCTTCTGAATGGGTTAATGGACAGATCATTCGTGTCAATGGCGGCTACATCTGATTTAGTTAAAATATTATGGTATAACCAGTTTTCACATTTGTCAATGAAAAATAGCCAGCGTTTATCAAGTCAATGAAAAATAGCCACTATTTTGCTACAACAGGAACCGGTCCAGTATAATATACGGGAGTTCTGGTGTATTTGTGTAAGAACTCCAGCATATCATGCTGGACCGGTATACTTTGCTAACTCCTGTAAAATTTGCGGGAGACTGGAGCATCAGTGCTCCAAACTCCAGTATATTATACTGGACAATTATACTTGCTGGAACTCCAATAAAATTTGCGGGAGTTCCAGCATAGTTATCCTGGAACTCCCGTAAAATTTACGAGAGTTCAAGCATACTTATGCTGGAACTCCCGTAAAATTTGCGGGCGTATTTTTCCGGATTTTGAACAGTATTTTCGCTCAGATTTAAAGTGACTAAATTTCGATGACTTTTGAAACTTGGCTATTTTTCAACGACCAATGGTAAATCTGGCTATTTTGAATTTATCCCTCTGATTTACTTAAGCTTTTCCTAGTAGAATTTTGCTAGTATAAACATGGGTTTTGGATTCGGGTACACTGGGTTTGTTTCATGGGGTTTTAGCATGGTGTGACAATGTACTCACACAATTGACATAAAATAGCCCTAGTTATAGATATTGGCACAAATAGCCTATAAATGTATATCAGAACAATAATATGTATATCAAAATGTATATCACAATTTTATTTTTCTTCTTTTTTATATATAAAAATATATATTAAAATTTTATTTTCCTCCTTTATTATATAAAATGATAAATAGGATTATTTAAAAAAAAAAATTATCTGTATATCAATGTATATCATAACAAAAATAATTGTATTATTTATATATCACAGTGTATAACACATCAAATACTGTGTATACCAAATATATAATACAAGTTTATTTTATTCTTCGTGTATATCAAAATGTATATCACAACTTTATTTTTCTTCTTTTTTATATATGAAAATATATATTAAAATTTTATTTGTCTTCTTTATTATATAAAATATAAATGATAAATAGAATTATTTAAAATTTATTTTTATCTGTATATCAATGTATATCATAACAAAAATAATTGTAATATTTATATATCACAGTGTATAACACATCAAATACCGTGTATACCAAATATATAATACAAGTTTATTTTATTCTTCGCGTATATCAAAATGTATATCAATTTTTTTTTGTATATCAAAATATAAATGAAAGATATTCTTTGTTCTTTGTATATTTCAGTGTATAACATATAGTTTCTTGTGGATATACACAATTTGCTGGAGATATATTGATATACAAAATGAGAATTAGAATTATTTTCTTAATCAAAAGAAAAAGAAGAGGAAAAAAGTATGAAGTTCTGTCCAATGCCAATTTTAGGACTGTATATATCTTGAAACCTACCAATATGTTGTTCTAAATTCACGAAATGCCAAAAATTTATATAAAAAAAAAAAAGAAAAAAAAAAAGAAATGGCACTTTAATACTCCATTCTAGCACTAAAATCTAATGGAGAAAAGCAAACCTCCATCCAAAATCATATGCCACAATAGCAGCGATCAACAACTTCTCCTTTACGCTTTTTGAGCTTTTGCTTTCGAGTTTTGATACTTTGGAATTTGAATGTTACATGAGGTTTAAATCCATTTCAATCATTTGCACAGACTCGAGAATTCATGGAAAAACAAATTAGATCTCGTTTGAATCACTCTTGGGATCTCTTGATATATTTATGCACTTGTTCTAACATATTAAGAACTGTTCTAATACTATCTTGCAAAGGCTTGTCGTTGCAATAAAAGTAAAACTTTAATTCATCAAGGGTGGAGAGACAGAAGAAGAAATAAAGGGAGAGAGAGAGGAAGAGGGAGACGACAAAGAGAAGTTGAGGTGGGTTATGGGGAGAGAATAAATAGGGAATTAGTTTATTTTTGGGATTTGGCTATACCATGCCATTTTTTTGGGGCTGCCTCTGCCAAATATAATCTAGGGCCAAAATTTTACCAATTCCTATTGTAAGTTGTTACGTGGTGTTTGTATTTGAATTTCATAATTTACCTTTTCTGGGTATTTCTATATCATAGTAATCAAAAAAATAAAATATTTTTGTTTTTCGTTGACGGTTTTCTTGCAATTTTGCGACTTATTTACGTGCTATTTATCTCTCTCTATATATATAAAGGAGGGCTTTAAAAAATTGAAATGGCATGTTTCTTTGGCCGAGAACCACATTTATCTTTTTTCTCAAATTTTTGACATTTTACATATTTGTGTTCTACATTAGAAAATCCAAAATTCATTCTTAATTACATTCTCTTAATTATACCTCCCTCCGTTACTCTTCTTTCTCTCCCATTATTTTCAGTTAGAAGCCTAAAAGTCTGAATCATTAATTCAGTGATCAATTTATGCAATATATAAACCTAGAAATATAGCTCTAAGAATGGGGATCTTCAGTAACCAATGCACTAAAATTCTGCGCCAGTGCCTGAACCAAACTTGCCACTAAAATTCAACGGGTAACTTCTTCTTCTTATAATTGAATAGTTTATTAGTTTTTTATACTCACTTAAAATTAGTCTGGTAATTATTCATTTTATTTTACTGTTATTTAAATTCTTACTTGCAAAGTATTGAGACTTTGCATATTTTTTGGGGAGAAGGTTTATTCGACAAAATAGCATCCCGTAGCTGGCATCACTAATGCATACTCAGGTTCGTCTTCTACCTTATAACGCTCAAATATAATTTATTTTCCAATTAATATTATATTTGAGATCAGTTTTTGAGGCTAATTCTCATATAGGTTCTAGCATATTATGCAATGAATAAGCTTGCTTTACTATACATTATAGACCATAAGGGGGTTCTTTGATATCAATGCGCTCTTGCTTTTTCTTTTTTATCGTTTTATTTGTAATCTTTGGATATATCTGATTATGTTTTCTATCTGTTAGTCCTTTTTTACTCCCCTAGGTCTCAAAAATATGATTGCTCTGCATGTTCTTTATATTATCTTGTGCATCATTTTATCTTTCTTTTTCCCTTCTCCTATAATTATTTAGTATTAGTAGTACATTTGTGCTGATATATAATATATTATGTGTAATTATTTCATGATGTTCGTTATTGTTTTTCAAATTCCTAACCGTTTATTCTCTTTAATTCGTTTATTTTCGTATTCTTATTATTTGGTTTCTTTTCTTATTTTAATTAAATCGGATAATTAACGAGAAGGTAGTTCAATATTTTTGATGTTTCTTTTATTTTATTTTTTGAAAACTTTAAATAGTTGGCAGTCTTCTTAACCGGCAATTTCACTTCCAATAATTTTTATTTAATTTATTTAATGAAGAAACTATATATGTAATAAGAGGTTGAAAAAGGAAATTAACTCACGAGGATCTCTGCGAATTATCGTGTAAGATAGCCTTCAACATGGTCATTATTGTAGTTCTTTTTTCTTTATTGTACTCTGCTAATTTTACATATTTGTAGCGGAAACTATAATTTTAGTAAGCGCTTGAATGAAAAATATATATTGTGCAACATTTATTAGCGTGAAGAAAAGGAAAGAAATGCACAAACCTTCATATCCTTTTGTTTTTACAAATAAATTTATTGAGGCCAATTAATGTAATTATTTGTATGCAATTATAGAACTTAATGATGCTTTTAACATCAATACTTTTTTTAGCGTTTTAGAAGGCTATACTTATGAAAGATTAATAAGAGCCTATTTGGCCAAGCTTCTCGGAGGTCAAAAGTATTTTTTTTTTCCTCAAAAAAGTACTTTTTAAAAAATTTGAGTTGTTTGGCCAATACAGAAAAGTACTTTTTGCCAGCAGCAGAAGCAGTTTTTCTGCTTTTGGGAAGAAGCAGAAAATTCTAGCTTCTTC
>NW_017672576.1:148821-157278 GCF_001879085.1 Nicotiana attenuata
TTTTCATTGTTGTTCTAGCTTTTACCATCCTATTAAAATTAAAGATATCATATATATGAATTATATCGTAACTTTTCAAAAAAATTTACTGATTTTTCTTGTTTTTGATCTTTTCTTTGTGTAATGTCTCGTAAATTTTCAAATTATCTTCTTCCTTTTCACACTAAAGCAAATTATCTACATTTTCTTTGGATTATCAATTCTCTTCCTACAAATAATTATTTATAATTTCTTCTATTATATGTTATTAGTTCCCAAATTTTTAAAATAGTTATCAGATCTGATTTGTGAAAATGACCTACAAATAGGTAATAAATTTACAATTGCATTGCATAATCTATCTATATATTATTAAAAGAAGAAGAAAATGCATCCATATTTAGTCAAGTGGCAGCCTCATAATAGGCCACTTGGCATTTTAGACAAAGTTAGTAAGGTTAGGTAATAATTAGTTTCTTTTTGAATTTAAATTTCTAAAAATAGAAAATTATACACTACGTGTTGCTAACAATTAGTTACTCTTTTTGAGTTAGAATTTAAACATAACTAACTATTTCTTTTACGATTTTTTATATATTTAAAATTATTTTAATTTTATGCTCAATGCCATCTTTCAAGTTTGATTCAAAATCATCTTGTTGAAACTACCATGGCTATACATAATTTTATCTGACAACGTTCTTTTACCGATAAAGAATTCAACTATTATGCTAATGAAGACATTACTGCAGAGATTGATGAAAGAGATCAGCCTTCTGATATTCCTTTAGAAATGCGAAGGAAGTCTTGTACTAATATTAAAGCATTGTGTGATAGAAGTAGAGATGAAATTGTTGAGAAGTATTATCAAGTGCGAGTGACTTTACTTATTAATTCACGATGGATTATCAATATATAGTAATTTGTTGATAGACTTCTAATTTATACTGAATGATCTTATTTTAATTATCCAAATCATCATATAAAAATAAGTAATGGTATTGGATAATATACTTCAGTATAACTATACATGCAAAATTGATTTAAATCTTTAATATGTTTGTTTACTTTATGTTTTATATTTTAATTAAATAAAATAAAAAAATAATAAAAGTCTCTTACGATAAATATTTAAGTTTATTTTTATATTTAAAAGAGTTATACGACCCAGGTACTATCCTTTTTGGTAATTTGACACTCAAAAGCACTTTTTGAAATGATTGGCCAAACACAAATTATTTACCAAATGTTGCAAAAAGTACTTCTTAAATGAATTGGCCAAAAACAATCCGTTTTTTTTTTCAAAAGTACTTTTAGAAAAAATACTTCTGAAAAAATCTAAAAGTACTTTTCAAAATAAGCAGATTTTGACAGCTTGGCCAAACGGGCTCTAAGTTTTGTTTCCACTTAAATTTGTTATTCCAAAACACATCCAATAAATTGGTAAAATATTGTGGGCATGCAATAATACTTGGATGTAGATAGTTATTATCGCTTAACTTTTATTCTCACTCTCATTTTACTGTCTAAAGCAAGTTTTTAATTTCTTTTGTATAAAGTTTCTTCCCAGCAAAATCATATGAAAAAGAAAAGAAGAACAAAAGTCTTGAAGTTTGTAGCTCCAACCCCACTAATGACAAATTTTACTATACTATCTTCATTTTAATTTTTAAGAGGCTCTAATCATTCTAAAAAAGAATTAGTTTAGGTATGCAACATTGTAACTCTATATTATAAAAAATCGAGCAGAAGACTCCAATAGAAAGAGAAATGCAAAACAAGTACTTATTAGAACACTATTCTTTTTATTTTTTTGCTTTGCCTTATCTTTAACGGTCGCGCGAAGCGCGGTTTTTTTTTTTTACTAGTTTGTACATAATGCCCCTTATAATTTATAATTTAAGAAAATAATCTTTTGAGATATCTGTAAAAAATAGATTTCTTATGCATACAATAAAAGAAGAAATAAAAATAAATCAAGAGTCACAAAATCAATTGACCCCTTATTTACGGAAAACTAAAATATTTAAGAGGATGTACTGATGTTACCAAAGAGATAGATGTCTTTTGAGTTGTCTTTGTGATTACATGCCAATTTGGTCCCACTTAGTCATTTAAATATAATAAATTTATTTTTTTTCGTCAAACCAAGTGAAGAGAAAATGCCCACTCCATTTAAAAAAAAAATAATATATTTTTAACTTTTAATAATATATCCAGAACTTTGATTATTTTATTGGATATATATTACTTTTTCTTGCTAGATAGAAAGATATTCATGTTAGTCATGATATCTCATACTACTATATACTGCCTCCGTTCACTTTTACTTGTTCACTTTGGATTTTACACGCCTCTTACGAAACAATAAATAAAGTGCATAATTTACCATAGTAACCATATTATTTGACGTATAGTCTTAACGAATTTGGGAAATAATTTGGAATGAGTAATTAATGCTAAGGGCAGAACAGAAAATAAATTATTTTTCTCTTAATATGCGAAAAGTGACAAGTAAAAATAAAAATTTAGTTTTAAAATACTTGACAACTAAAAGTGAACGGAGGGAGTATAATATAGTGCTCACCGGACACATGGATACATGTTTTTCCAAAATATTTTTCTTCGTATCAAACACCCGCTATATCAATCTTTGATCTCCCCGGCTTTGCTTTTAGGGGTTGTTTGGTAAGGTGTATAAAAATAGTACTGAATAAGATGTATTAGTAATGCATGTGTTAGTAATGCAAGCATTAGTTATGTAGAGATTATTTCTTATCCATTGTTTGATGTGGTGTACTAAAAATCAAAATGCAATGCATAGTTTTTAAGAAAATTATGTGTTTAGCTTTAAGGGGCTTCAAGGATAATTTTGTGTTTAACCATGCTAATGTATACATTAATAGTTTTGGTATTGCTAATATCATTGTTTGCTATGTATTAGTTATATATAGGATAATACCAAATAAATTATATAACTAATACATATGCAAACTCCTATGGGCAGTATCTACAAGGAAGGAATCACTATGGGTGAAATGGATACATGGGTATTACATAAAGACTAAGGAGATAGAGCCCATGAAAACACCTACACAGGCATGCTGGCTTGTGAGGAAAATATTCGATGCAAGGAAGTGATTTGGAAACAGGAACTACAAGGTGTGATTGGGAAAGTGCAGCAAGGGTGATAAGTTCAGCATCAAGGCAGCTTATGTATCTTTTCAGCCACAACATCAAAAAGTTCAATGGAAAAATCTAACTATGAAGGCAAGGCAAATTTCTAGACATCAATTCATTTTATGGCTAGCCATCAAACAGAGGCTTGCAACTGTGGATAGACTTGAGAGATGGGGAATACAGGTGCCAAAAGAGTGTGTGTTGTGCACTACAGGAACTACAGAAACACTAGCTCACCTATTCTTTGATTTTGTAAATATGCTAGAGATATCTGGTGTTCTCTATTGAAGTGGATAAATGAAAACAGAACTCCTAAGACATGGAGTGAGGAGGTATGCTGGATGGCAAAGAGGTGCAGAGGAAGTAGAGCTAAAAGTCAAATCTTAGCATGGCTGTTTGCTGCAACAATATACCCCGTATGGAGTGAAAGGAATGATAGAAGATTTCAGAATGAAAAGAGAGAGAGTCAACAAAGACTTAGAGAAATCAGTATCCAATTGCACATCAGAGGACAGAGTTATAGCAAATGGAAGAAGATTTTAGATAGCTTAAACAGTTTTCCTAGCTAAGAGTAGATAGGTTATGAATGTAAATGCATAGTTAACACTCTTAGATAGAAAAGATAGAGATGACTAGTTCTTGAGTCCAAATGGAACTAGTGGCTGTAAATTTACAATTTTGGTTGAATAAATTTTTACTTTAACCAAAAAAAATACCAAATAAATTATATAACTAATACTTGCATTAGTAATACATTAATTAAAAAAGTGTATCAAACAAGAGATTAATAATACGAAAAGCTCGTACATGCATTTAATATAAACCTTTGGCTTTTCAGTTGCCCTCTTGGGTACTTGTCAGTCTTAAATTAGCTATTACCATGCCGTTAGCCCTTTTATATTTTCTAGGTATAAATAACTTGTTTGCTGTGCGTGTAGTTTTTCCTCCGTTGATACACAGTTTGAAAAGTAGAAAACTACAAATACTGAAACAACAGCAATTTTATCAAATGGTATCATGACTTCTCTTTCTTTTTTTCCCTGCAATCTGCATTCATTGTGTGTGTTTCTTGTTTTCCACTGCAAAATAACCTTCCTTGTATTTATATATCCTTGTCAGCAGCATATCCATATAAGAATGTAATTTTGAGTTTTCTTTGACTTTTGAATTTCTTGCATTACTATGTCCAAAATTGAAGCGGGGCCTAGGGACAACGGTCTGCAATTGATCTCTAGTTTATGGGTTCGAATCATAGAAATAGCTAGTAATGCTTGCATTACGGTAGGCTATTTACTCAAACTCTTGAGATGTGACCCTTCCTTGAACATTGCGCAAACATAAAATGTTTTGTGCAGCAGGCTTGCCTTTTTATTATTGATCACGCTCAACTATGCCTTATAAAAAGGACTAAGCGGTCGAATTCCACAGAGAACTAAGGTTTAGCTACAGCTGTTCACTATCACCAAGAAGACAAGCTTGAACAATTCCTAACTTATAGATATTAAGATTCTTGTGTTTAACTAATTAACTAACAAATTAAAATAGTAAATTAACAACTAACGACACTGAGGGTTAGAGAAAAGATTAAGGAGGTCTAGAGTTATGATTTCCCCAATTGTCGGAATCCTTCCCGCTATGTCTTCTATAATTTCGCCTAAGTATTCTCTACCGATCATGAGCACTCTTATTACCATAAAACTCTCCCGAGTAATTACGACAATTTACTAGACGCACTCTCCCGAGCTACGCTAGCTGGCTTTTAATACAGCTCACTTCAGATCGCACCCAGGGCTTCGTTATCCCTAATCCCGCCTTTAAACCCTCGGTTATTGATCCCTCATATACTTTGGGAGTGGTGTTGCTTAACAATTTCCTAAATATGCACTCTCTCCCGAGTTATGCATACTAAATAGGTACAACTAATTGAGAGCTCTTCAACCAACCACAATATAAACGTAGTTGAACAAATAGAGAAAAGCTATGGCTCAATTATATAAAAACATAACAAGAATTTATCCTACAAAAGGTTCTATCAAAACTCTAGATAACAAATTAGCTATTCATAATAGTATGTAAAACTACAATACTAAAAGTCATAACCAACAATGAAAAATAGGAAGAGGAATTAAAAAACTCGTAGAAGAATTCTCCGCCTTGCTCCTCGCGTGTTCTTGCCTCCAAGGGTGTTGTCTAACCCTAAAGTAGTGTCTCTGCCTCCTTAGGTCTAATTTATGTCCAAAATATGTCCCCCCCCCCCCCCCCCTCCTTCAAAATAGGTTTAGGACCCCTTTTATACAAGTTGGAATAGTGTAGGGCCGAAATAACCTTGTCCCGGACGAAATAGGATTCTTTTTGACGCCTGGAGCGGCGCGACCGCGGCCAAAACGCGGTAGGACTGCAGCCAGACAAGCTCTCTGATTTTCTGCCGCGGTCAGTTTCGCGGTCGAGGTTTCTATCGCGTTGTTGACCCTATCCGTCTGGAATTTGGAAAAACGTAAAACATGAAAGTTGTAGCCCTTTGAGTTAGCTTTCCAACCATATATTGTGGAGCCCAAATGGAGTTCTGAGCAAAAAGTTATGTGCATTTTACTAGACAGTGCGCAATATGCCTACTCGAGTCTTCGTTTTGTTGTTTTATCATCCGTTGATCCCCGAATACTATCCCGGCTTAATTCCTTGGGCTTTTACTCAGACTTCAAAGCTCCAAATCACTTGAATTCATTGCATAACATCTATATATCTCGGAATCACTCCTACAAGGCATAAAACACACCGTTAGTGCAAAACACTAGCGATTAAAGCACAAACTCAATTAAAGTGAAGTAAATTAAAGTGTAATAAGCGACTAAAATATGTAATTATAGCCTATCATCAATTATGTTCAAAACGAATGAAGTATTTCCTCACCCTGGCATATATCCCACCAAATTTTACTTATTCTTTTAGTGCTAATTATTAGATGTGTTTAATGAAGGGATATGAAGCAAGTTATGATCAATCTGATTCAATATATGTGGAGCCATGGGGAGGCTCCGGTGGATCTGAATGGAATTACATCCTAAAAGGTCCTATTAAAGAAATCCATGTTGCTCATGGAGTGGTTATTGACTCAATCATGTTCCGAACTGCGGACTCTGAACAAGGTAGCATTGATTCACCAAAGTTTGGTGGCAATGGAGGGAGCACAAAACTCAAGGTAGGTCACAATTTGAAGTAAACCTAATAATCCCTCTGTCCCAATTTATTTGGCATTTTTCGTTTTTCGAGATTCAAACTTCTTAATTTTGTCCGTTTTTTTAAACACATTATAACTATCATAAGGCATACTTTCAAACTATTATAAAGGTGTATAAAAAAATTACGGTCAAATTAAAGTATAATTTATTTAATTCTCGAAAGTCGAATAGTGTCACATGAATTATGACGGAATGATTATAATTTTCTCACGAAGACATAGTAGATTGATTAGTTATTATTTTTTTCCTAGGTTATTATTGAGGGATCTCCTTCGGAATATTTGACAGGGATAAGAGGGACATTATGATGACCATTTGGTTGTAAAATCTATATGCTTTGTAACTAATGCAAAGATTTATGGACCATTTGGGACAGAGACTGGTGGAACCCCATTCTCACTTTTGTTGAAAGAAGATGGAGCTATTGTGGGATTTCATGGTCGTGCTGGCTTGTACCTTGATGCTATTGGTGTTTATTTAGTTAAAAAGAATCCCGAGTCTGAAAAGACACACAAAACATCAATTTTGAGACGACGTCGTGGTGATATTAGAGCAAGGCTAGAGAAGGTATGAATAAGTATGCTTTTTACGTAATATTTTTATAATTACCGAGTTTATTAACTTCGCCTAGAGGCAGTTTCGGAATTTGAATTATAGTCCAAAATTTAATGTGCTGCTTATATTTTAATTATTCATTCTTGTTGAGGACGAGAAAGCTTTGTGTTCAGTTTAGGTGAGTTTCAATTGCAGATAATAAACATTGATGGTGGAAAAGAAGTGTTCGTTGCAATTGAAGGATGTTATAGTGCGATGGGTTTCAATGGAATTATATGCAAAGATGGGAAAGGAAGGCCCCTTTGGCAGTGAATGTCGGAACTTAATTTTGGATTTGCAATAGCAATGGGAAAGCTTGTATGTTGGAGCTGTGGTTACAGTGTTACATTTATGCTAATTTATGGTTGAAATGTTGGAGTTGGTCTATCATATTGCTTTTATTTTTATATATATATATCTACTAAAACTTAAGAGTAATAACTTTTGTTTTTTATCCGTTTTTTCCTTATCTGTTTTTTTATTCCGGGTGTTCCTCAAGGGACAATTAATCGTTTCACCATAAACATTATTTCATTTCATTACTTAGATGTATCAAAATTGGCCCAAAATAATATAACACGCTCATTATATAGTTAAATACCTATCAATTCATCTGATGTACTTAAGCGATGATTAGAACTTTGTTAAGGTACTATTTCAATTTGAATAAAAAGGAGTATAAACAAATGAAATGTATATATAGTTGGTCGAACGTTAAACACTCTGAGTAGTTGTTTTAAGAAATACTCAGCCATATATATATGTGAGCGTTACTGTGTTAAAACACGAAATCAGGAAAACAAAACTGTTAGAAGAATTAAAGAAATCTGGAAAAATAGTAGAGTTTAAGAAATATTCCGAGTTCACAATTTGCTTGTGTGTCCTTAAGGAATTTTAACCCCCTCACACGTTGCCAAGGTAATGGATTAAATCCTCCCAGGATAAAACGGAATAAACCTTCCTGCAACAGTGACAATACAAACTGCAGGATACCAACGAACTTAAAGAACGGAGCAAAATCACACTTACGAATTTGAGAGAGAGAGACTGCGAATTAGAATGCAGTATATTCAGAAAGAAAGAAGTTCTGGAGTGTTTTTCGTGTATAGAAAATGGAGCCTGCCTCAGAATTTATAGGCAATTATCAGAAGAGGTGTCTGGAAAAGGTGCCTTTTCAGAAGAATACGCTGCCTGCCGCGGTTCTACCGCGGTCGCGGCAGAACTGCGGTCAGAGAGGCTTTCTGAACCTGCCTGCCGCGGTTCTACCGCGGTCGCGGCAGAACCGCGGCCAGAGAGGCCCTCTGAACCTTCAGCAAGGTTCTGGCGTATTTTCAGTAGTGATCCATGGTATCTATATGAGAACATGCTGAAAACTAGAAATCCTATAGACAGGTTATCTATATGAGAACATGCTGAAAAATAGAAATCCTATAGACAGGTTTTCTACATGAGAACATGCTGAAAAATA
>NW_017672576.1:157303-171607 GCF_001879085.1 Nicotiana attenuata
AACGGAAGGAGTAAATATTAGTTGCTCACCGGACACATGGATATCATGGTTTTTCCAAAATATTTTTCTTGTATCAAACAGCCGCTATATCAAATCTGTGATCCCCCGGCTTTGCTCTTTAGGGGTTGTTTGGCTAAGGTGTAATAAAAATAGTACCTGAATAAAGATGTGATTAGTAATGCATGTGTTAGTAATGCAAGCATTAGTTTATGTAGAGATTATTTCTCATCCATTGTTTGATGTGTGTACTAAAAATCAAAATGCAAATGCCATATTATTAAGAAATTATGTTTTAGCTTTAGGGGCTTCAAGGCATTAATTTTGTGTTTAACCATTGCTAATGTATACATTAATAGTTTTGTATTGCTAATATCATTGTTTGTATTGTATTAGTATATATATAGGATAAACCAAATAAATAATATAATAATACATATGCAAACTCCTATGGGCAGTATCTACAAAGGAAGGAATACTATGGGTGAAATGCGATTACATGGTATTACTAAAGGACTAAGGAGATAGAGCCATGAAAACACGCTACACAGGGCATTGCTGGCTTGTGAGGGAAAATATTCGATGCAAGGAAGTGATTTGGAAACAGGAACCTACAAGGTGTGTGATTGGGAAAGTGCAAGCAAAAGCTGATAGTTCGGCATCAAGGCAGCTTATGGTAGTCTTTTCAGCGCCCACAAACATCAATAAAAAGTTCAATGGAAAAAATCTAACTGATGAAAGGCAAGGCAAAAATTCTAGACATCATTCATTTTATGGCTAGCCATCTAAAAAAGAGGCTTGCAAAACTTGGATAAGATTGAGAATGGGAAGTACAGGTGGCCAACAAAGAGTGTGTGATTTGTGCACTACAAAGGAACTACAGCAAACACTAGCTCACCTATTCTTTGATTTTGTAAAGATGCTAGAGATGATCTGGTTGTTTCTCTGATTGAAGTGGATAAATGAAAAACAGAACTCCTAAGATCATGGAGTGAGGGAGGTATGGCTGGATGCAAAGGAGGTGCAGAGGGAAGTAGAGCTAAAAGTCAAAATCGTTAGCAATGGCTGTTGCCTGCAAGCAAATACTCCCGTATCGAGTGAAAGGAATGATAGAAGATTTCAGCAATGAAAAGAGAGAGACGTCAACAAAGACTAGAGAAATCAAAGTATCAATTGGCACATCAGGGACAGAGTTATAGCGAAACTGGAAGAAGAATTTAGATAGCTTAAACAGTTTTCCTAGCAAGAGTAGATAGGTTATGAAGTAAAATGCATAAGTTAACACTCTTAGATAGAAAAAGATAGAGATGACTAGTTCTTGAGTCCAATTGGAACTTAGGGCTGTAAATTTTAAAATTTTGGTTGAATAAATTTTTACTTTAACCAAAAAATACCAAATAAATTAGTATAACTAATACTTGCATTAGTAATACATTGTAATTAAAAAAGTGTATCAAACCAAGAGATTAATAATACGAAAAGCTACGTACATGCATTAATATAAACCTTTGGCTTTTCAGTTGCACTCTTGGGTAACTTGTCAGTCTTAAATTAGCTGAATACCATGCCGTTAGCCCTTTTAGTATTTTCTAGGTATAAATAACTTGTTTTTGCTGTGCGTGTAGTTTTTCTTCGTTTGATACACAGTTTGAAAAAGTGTAAAAACTAACAAATACTGAAACACAGCCCCCATAAATTTTATCAAATGTATCATGACTTCTCTGTTCTTTTTTTCCCTGCAATCTGACATTCAATTGTGTGTGTTTCTTGTTTCCACTGCAAAATAACTTCCTTTTGTATTATATATCTTGTCAGCAGGCAATATCCATAAAGGAATGTAATTTGAGTTTTTCTTTGACTTTGAATTTCTTGCATTACTATGTCCAAAATTTGAAGCGGGGCTAGGAACAACGGTTTCTGCAATTGACTCTATGTTTTTATGGCGTCTCGAATCGATGAAAAGCTAGTAATGCTTGCATTACGGATAAAGGCTATTTACTCAAAACTCTTGAGATGTGACCCTTCCTTGAAAAACACTTGCGCAAACTTAAATTGTGCAGCAGGGCTTGCCTTTTTATTAGTTGATTCACGCTAACTATGCCTTATAAAAAAGGACTAAGGCGCTCACTTCGAAGTCCACAGAGAACTTAAGGTAGCTACAGCTGTTCACTATCACCAAGAAGGACAAGCTTGGAACAATTCCTAATCTTATAGATATTAAATTCTTGTGTTTAAACTAATTAACTAACCAAATTAAAATAGGTAAATTAACCAACTAATCGACACTGGAGGGTTAGCAGAAAAGATGTAAGGAGCGGAGGTCTAGAAGTTATGATTCTCCCCAATGTGGAATCCTATCCGCTATGCTCTTCGCTATAATTTCGCCTAAGTATTCTCTTACCAATTCATGAAGCACTCTATTACCATAAAACTCTTTTCCCGAGGTAATTACGAACAATCTTACTAGAACTCACTCTCCCGAGCTACGCTAGCTGGCTTTATACAGCTCACTTCAGATCGCACCCAGGGCCGATTATCCCTAACCCGCCTTTAAACCCATCGGTTATTTGATCCTCAATACTTTGGAGTGTGATTGCTTAACAATTTCCTAAATTATGCACTCCTCCCGAGTTCGATGTCATACTAAATAGGTACACACTTTAATTGAGAGCTTCTTTCGAACCAACCAACAACTATTAAACGTAGCTTGAACAAATAGAGAAAAGCTATGGCATCAATTATTATTTAAACATAACAAGAAATTTATCCTACAAAAAGTTCTATCAAAAACTCTAGATAACAAATTAGCTATTCATAATAGTATGTAAAACGTACAATACAAAGTCATAGACCAACAATGAAAAATAGGAAGAGACATAAAAAACTCGGTAAAGAATTTTCTCCGCCTTGCTCCTCGCGTGTTCTTGCCTCCAGGATGTTGTCTAAACCCTAAAAGTAGTGGTTCTACTGCCTCCTAGGATACTAATTGTATGTCCCAAAATATGTCCCCCCCCCCCCCCCCTCCTTTCCAAAATAGGTTTAGACCCTTTAATACCAAGTGGAATAGTGTAGGGCCGAAATCAATAAAACTTGTCCCGGACCGAAAATTAGGATTTCTTTTTTGACGCCTGGAGCGCAGCGACCGCGGCCAAAACGCATACGAATACGATACACCATACGACACGTAGGGACTTGCAGCCAGGACAAGCTCTCTGATTTCTGCCAGCGGTCCACGTTCCGCGAGTTATCTAGCTGCGCGTTGTTGACCCTCCATCCGTTCTGGGAAATTTGGAAAAACGTTTGCTAAAACATGAACAGTGTTGCCCTCTTGAGTTTAGCTTCTCCCAACCACATCATTTGTGAGCCCAAATGGATTCTGAGCAAAAACATGTTATGATCGCACTTTTCACTAGACAGTGCCAACCTATGCCTACTCGAGTCTTCGTTGTTGTTGTTATCATCCTGTGATCCTAGTTATATGGGTTTTTTGCCGATACTATACCCGGCTTAATCCTTGGTTTTACTCAGACTTCAAGCGCTCCAAAATCACAATTGAATTCATTGCATAACCATCTATTAGCTCGGAACTCACTCCTACAAGGCATAAAACCACACCGTATAGTGCAAAACACTAGCCGACATTTAAAGCACAAACTCAATTAACAGTGAAGTTAAATCTTAAGTGTAATTAAGCGATAAAATATGTAATTATAGCCTATCATCAATTATGTTCAAAAACGAATGAAGTATTTCCTCACCCTGGCATATTTATCCCAACCCACAAATCTACTTATTCTTTTAGTTGCTTAAATTATTAGATGTGTTATTAGATGAAGGATTATTGAAGCAAGTTCATGATTCAATTCGATTCAAATATAATGGGAGCCCATCTGGGGAGGCTCCGGTGGATTCTGAATGGAATTACGATCCTAAAAAGAGCCCTAATTAAAGGAAACCATGCTTCCTGCTTCATGGATGTGGTTATTGACTCAATCATGTTCCGAACTGCGGACATTGAAACTAAGGTAGCATTGATTCACCAAAAGTTTTGGTAGGCAAGTGGAGGGAGCACAAAACTCAAGGTACGGTCACAAATTTGATAGTAACCTAATAAATTCCTCTGTCCCAATTTTATTTGGCCATTTTTCGTTTTTCGAGATCAAAAACTTCTTCAATTTTGTCCGTTTTTTTAAACACATTTACAACTATCATAGGGCCATCACTTTCAAACTTATTTTAAAGGTGCTATAAAAACAATAACCTGGTCAACATAAACGTGATATAATTTAGTTTAATTCTGCGAAAGTCGAATAGTGTCACCCAATGCAATTATGACGGTTAAATGATTATAATTTTCTCCACAGAAGACCCATAGTACATTGATTAGTTATTATTTTTTCCATAGGTTTATTATTAGGGATCTCCTTCGGAATATTTGACAAGGTGATATAAGCCAGGGAACAAACAACCATTATGTGACCATTTGTTGTATAAATCTAAATGCTTTGTATAACTAATGCCAAACGATTTATGGACCATTTGGGGACAGAGCATGGTGGAACCCCATTCTCACTTTTGTTGGTGAAAGGAAGATGGAGCTATTTGGATTTCATATGGTTCGTGCTGCTACTGTACCTTGTATGCTATGGGTGTTTTATTTAGTTAAAAAGAATCGAGTCTTGAAAAGGACACAAAACACATCAATTTTGAGACGACGTCGTGGTAGATATTTAGAGCAAGGCTAGAGAAGTTGAATATATGCTTTTACGTAATATTTTTATAATTACCGAGTTTATTAACTCGCCTAGAGGCAGTTTCGGAATTTGCAATTCATAGCTCCAAAAAATTTATGTGCTGCCTTATATTTTAATTATTCATTCTTGTTGAGACGAGAAAGCTGTTGTGGTTCAGTTTAGGTGAGTTTTCAATATGCAAGACTAATAAAACATTGGAATGGTGAGAAAAGAAGTGTTCGTTGCAATTTTGAAGAGATCTATAGTGCGATGGGTTTCAATGGATTATATGCAAAGATGGAAAGGACGGGCCCCTTTGGCAGTGAATGTCGGTAACTTAATTTGGATTTGCAATAGCAATGGGAAAAGCCTTGTATGTTTGAGCTGTGGTACAGTGTTACATTATGCTAATTTACTGGTGAATGTTGGAGTTGGTCTATCAATATTGCTTTTATTTTTTTAATATATATATCTACGAAACTTAAGGTAAGTAACTTTGTTTTTTATCCGTTTTTCGCTTATCTGTTTTTTATTCGGTGTTTCCAAGGGACAATTAATTCGTTTCACAACCAAAATATTATTCATTTCATTACTTAGATTATTCAAAATTGGCCGCAAAAATAATATAACAGTCTCATTACTATAGGTTAAATACCTATTCAATTCATTCTGATGTACTTAAGTCGATGATTAGAATATTGTAAGGTACTATTTATATTGCAATAAAAAGAGAGTACTAATAACAAATGAAAGTAGTATATAGTTGTCGAACGTTAAACACTCTGAGTAGTCTGTTTTAGAGATAATACTCAGCGCACTTATAATATATTGAACGCGTTACTGTTGTTAAAAACACGCAACCGAAAATCAGGAAAAACAAACTGTTAGCAGAAATTAAAGACAAATCTGGAAAGAATAGTAGAGTTTAAGCAAATATTCCGAGTTCACACAATTCTGCTTGCTGTGTCCTTAAGGAATTTTAACCCCCTCACCACGGTTGCCAAGGTAATGGATTAAATCCTCCCAGCGATAAACGGAATAAACTTCCTGCAACAGTGACAACTACAAAACTGCAGCGATACCACGAACTAAAGAACGGAGCCAAAATCACACTTACGAATTTTGAGAGAGAGAGACTGCGAATTAGAATGCAGTATATTCAGAAAGAAGAATTCTGGAGTGTTTTTCGTGTATAGAAAATGGAGCCTGCCTCAAGAATTTATAGGCAATTATCAGGAAGACAAGGTGATTGGAAAAGGTGCCTTTTTCAGAAAGAATAACCTGCCTGCCGCGGTTCTACCGCGGGTCGCGGCAGAACCGTGCGGTCAGAGAGGCTTTCTGAACCTGCCTGCCGCGCGGTTCTAGCCACGCGGTCGCGGCAGAACCGCGGCCAGAGAGGCCCTCTGAACCTTCAGCAAGTTCTGGCGTATTTCAGTAGTGAGTAGGCATTTAATTAATTATTTAAATAATTAAATAAATTTTGTCCAAAAATAATCTTATCGATCGACTATCATTTGACAAATCCAAATCCAAATCCAAATCCAAATGGCCGAGACCGAGCGACGCGACGCGACGGCGCGAGGTTCATTCTCTTCAACTCTGCTTTAAGAGCTTTAAAGAAGTGTTCTATTATATAGCACACCAAATGTGGTTGTCCCTCACGCAATGAGGGACAAAGTGCAAGACAAAACACTTCACTTCTTTCAAATTTTTCAAATTTCCTCCATTTTCAATTCACACTTCTTCTACTTTAAAGCCCCATGGCTTAAAGTCTAACAATACCCAGCCCAATAACATAGACAGGGAATTGGTCTGTAATCAAGGAAAGAGTCCTAAGAGACAAAGCTCATGTGATTTGCAAGTAAGCATTAATGCATCGACTAGTAGGCTTTCCTTTGAACTATTCCGTTCTAGTGAAGATTCATGTTCAAGGAGCAATCATACCAAACTCGGTCAATCGGTTAGATTCTGATACTCTTTGCAACCGTCGGAACTTAGTGTATACCTAGACAACCATATGTCAACAACCAACCCTTAACCGTCTTTTGGTTCTCATTGTTGTGTTCGTTTAGCCATGACACCGCCTGGTTCAATAAGTGCGTATGAGAATTGGGTTTACAGAATTCTCATTGAAGCGGCTCCACTTCACACTTACATAAGGTGATTCCTAAACGTGTAATCCTTTAGATTGACACTATTTGATAAAATAGCCTCATCAAACTTAGGTAATCATTAAGAACGTGTAAAACTCTAATCCTTGTTACTGAAACATTGTCTTCAATCACGAGAAGGGACCAAAGATTTTACTTTGACAATGTTGAGCCGGTCAAATCACAACTTTGTTTGAGCTCCTTGAACCTAGATCTCGGAACATCCAAAATTCTAAGGTAGAGTTACCGCCATGTTGACTTGTCCTCGGCCTTAGTCCCATTCCCTTAGATGATTTCTCAACTCCCTCTCTAGTTAAGCTTTTGTAAGCGGATCCGCCCCATTATCCTTTGATCTTACATAATCAAATAGTGATAATTCCACTAGGAAAGTAGTTGTCTAACGGTGTTATGTCTTCGCGTAATGACGAGACTTTGCCGTTATATATCATACGCTCACCTGCCCGTCCTATGCAGCCTCACTATCGCAATGTACTGCAAATAGGAGCCAAAGGATTTTGGCAGAACGGAATGTCTTCTAAGAATTTCAAAGCCATTCAGCTTCTTCACGGCTTTATCCAAAGCTAAAACTCTGATTCCATTGTAGAGCGAGCAATGCACGTTGTGTTTGGAAGACTTCCAAGATACTGCTCCTCCACCAACAGTAAAAACATATCCACTTGTGACTTTGATTCTGTGTGAGCCGGTTATGCCAATTTCATCACTAATTCTTCGATAACCGTATGATATTTATTGTAGTGCCAAAGGCGTAGTCTTGGTATATTTCCAAATATCCGAACTCTTTCATTGCTACCTCAGTGATGTTTGTTGGGATTACTTGTGAATCGACTAAGTTTACTATGCACAAGCTAATAGGTCGTGTAAAGTTCATGATGTACATTAAGCTTCCCAACACACGAGCATACTCCAATTGGGACGTACTTTCACTTTTATCTTTATAATGATGATATTTAAGTCAATTGGAGTTTCTTGCACTTCTAAATTCCAAATGTTTGAATTTTTCAAGTACCATTTTCACGTAATGTGATTGAGACAAGCTTAGACCCTGAGGAGTCCTCTTGATTTTAATTCCTGAATTACATCGGCAACTCCTAAGTCTTTCATATCAAACTTACTAGCAAGCAGCGCTTAGTAGCTTGAATGTCAAGCAATGTCTTTGCTCATTATTAGCATATCATCAACATATAAGCAAACAATGACTAATGATTTGGAACGTTCTTATGTTAAACACATTTATCACATTCATTAATCTTTAAAGCATTTGACAACATGTGTTTGGTCAAATTTCGCATGCCATTACTTGGGGTGCTGTTTTCCATAAAGAGACTTAACAAGTCGACACAACTCTTCTTTTCTTTTCCCGGAACACAAAACCTCAGGTGGGTCCATGTAGATTTCTTCCTCTAATCACCATTTAAGAAGGCTGTTTTACAACCATTTGATGGATTTGAAGATCTAACAAAAAGCGGCTAACGCTATTAGCATCCGAGATGGATGTAATTCTGTTACCGGCGAGTATGTGTCAAAATATCAAGACCTTCTCGTTGTCTAAATCCTTTGACAACAAGTCTTGTTCTTGATTTGTCAAAAGTACCATCGTTTTTTATTTTCTTTCTTGAAAATCCACTTAGAACCCAACGTTTTGTTACTGGAGAAGATCAACCAATTCCCAAGTATGGTTGCTCAATATGGATTCTATTTCACTATTGACAGCTTCTTTCCAATATTGTGCCTCTGAGGAAGACATTGCTTCCTTGAAGGTGCGAGGCTCATTTTCTAACAGAAAAGTCAGAAAATCTGGACCGAATGAAGTAGATGTCCTTTGACGTTTACTTCTTCTCGGATTTTCTTCATTAGGCATATCATCTATTATTTCCTCCCGAAGTCGTTTTGACTTTTGGCAGGTCACTTCACTTTCCTTTTTATATGGAAAAATAGTTTCAAAGAATTCAGCATTATCTGATTCTATTATCGTATTAATGTGAATCTCAAGATTTTCTGATTTATGAACCAGAAAACGATATGCCTTGCTATTGGTTACATATCCAATAAACACACAATCAACCGTTTTTGGACCTATCTTAACCCTTTTAGGTTTAGGAACTTGTACCTTAGCTAAACACCCCCACACTTTGAAGTATTTCAAGCTAGGCTTCCTTCCTTTCCACTTCTTATAAGGAATGGATTGTGTTTTACTATGAGGTACACGGTTGATTATTCGGTTAGCTGTAAGTATAGCTTCCCCCCACAAGTTTTGTGGTAAGCCAGAACTTATCAGCAACGCATTCATCATCTCCTTCAATATTCGATTCTTTCTCTCCGCAATTCCGTTAGATTGTGGAGAGTAAGGGGCAGTTGTTTGGTGAATAATGCCATTTTTCAAACATATTTCTTCAAAAGGAGATTCATATTCGCCACCCCTATCACTTCTTATCATTTTGATCTTTTTGTTTAGTTGTGTTTCAACTTCACTCTTGTATTGCTTGAAAGCATCAATTGCCTCATCTTTACTATTAAGTAAATAAACATAGCAGTATCTCGTGCTATCATCAATAAAAGTAATAAAATACTTTTTCCCACCGCGAGATGGTGTTGACTTCATGTCGCAAATATCTGTGTGAATTAAGTCTAAAGGACTTGAATTCTTTTCAACGGACTTATAAGGATGCTTAGCATACTTTGATTCCACACATATTTGACATTTAGAATTAATGCAATCAAATTTTGGCAATACTTCTAGATTTATCATCTTTCGCAATGTTTTGAAGTTGACGTGTCCTAAACGCGAATGCCATAAAGTGTTTGACACAGTAAGTAAAAAGAAGCATTCACTTTATTGATAGGAACTGCTATTACATTTAGCTTAAAAAGGCCCTCATTTAGGTAACCTTTTCATACATACAAATCGTTCTTACTTAGTACAACACTATTAGAAACAAAAATACATTTGAATCCATTCTTGACAAGAAGTGAGGTAGACACAAGATTCTTGCGAATTTCTGGAACATGGAGGACTTGGTTTAGAGTCACTATTTTTCCCGACGTCATCTTCAACGCAATCTCGCCAACTCCTTCAATCTTGGTCGTAGATGAATTTCCCATTAAGATTGTCTCGTCGGGACCAAGTTGCATTCAGACAACATGGCACACAAGTCTTCCATTTCATCTTCAACCATGTTGGCTTGATTCTTTTTCTTCTTATCATTCTTTATCGCACGACAATCCACCGCCTTATGCCCAGATTTTCCATAGTTGTGGCAATTACCCTTGAAGTTCTTCTTACTTGGGTAATTCTTTGGTCCAGAAGCTTTCTTCCTCTTCTTATTTTGTGGTGCCTCCTCAACAATGTTTGCCCCCATTATTGTCGAGTGTCCACGTGACTTCTTTTCAGCATTTTTGTTGTCCTCTTCTATCCTCAAACGAACAATCAAGTCTTCTAGTGTCATTTCCTTCCGTTTGTGTTTAAGATAGTTCTTAAAATCCTTCCACAGCGGAGGTAACTTCTCAATGAAAGCAGCGACTTGAAAGGCCTCATTTATGACCATACCTTCAATAACAAATTCATTATTAATAATAAGATAAATCTTATTTACAAAATTATTGATTTGGGTCATACCTTCAGCAAGGAGGTCATGTACAATGACTTGTAGTTCTTGGACTTGAGTTATGACCGACCTAGTGTCAATCATCTTGAAATCCAAGAACCTTGCAGCCACGAACTTCTTAATTCCGGCATCCTCAGTTCTGTATTTCTTCTCAAGCGCATTCCATAACGCTTTTGAAGTTTCCATGACACTATAGACATTGTACAAGCCATCTTCCAAATAACTCAAAATGTAATTTTTGCACAAGAAATCAGAATGTTTCCATGCTTCAGTTACAACAAGTCGTTCATCATCCGGAGTATTTTCAGCCATGACCGGAGGATCCTCCTTGATGAAACGTTGCAAACTCAACGTACTAAGATAGAAGAGCATCTTCATCTGCCAGCGTTTGAAGTCAATACCGGAAAACTTTACGGGTTTTTCTGCCGGTGCCATACTATGAGCAGGAGTAGAACGGCTTGACGAGGCAGCAGCACTCGTAACAGTAGCTCCCGTTCCCACAACATTTCCATTAGTTTGGTTTTCGTTCGTCATCTTTTTTGTACAGTTGGAAACACAACAGAACTTTGTTAAATCAGTGAAGTTTTGATATCTTCAAACTGAATACCAAACCAAACATACAACACGTAACAATGGTGAAGTTTTTATATACTTCAAACCCATACGTTTATTATTCCGGTAAAGTTTTTATATACTTTAAACCGGACAGAACAATTATTGGAGTAGAAAGCACGAAGGCTTTAGTCTCCAAAACAGTATACAAAATAAGAATAACAGTTTAATATATGTTTCAACACAGAAACGTTAGTTTATGAAATTCCTTAAGCTTGTGAGCGTTACTGTGTTAAAACACAAAATCAGGAAAACAAAACTGTTAGAAGAATTAAAGAAATCTGGAAAAATAGTAGAGTTTAAGAAATATTCCGAGTCCACAATTTGCTTGTGTGTCCTTAAGGAATTTTAACCCCCTCACACGTTGCCAAGGTAATGGATTAAATCATCCCAGGATAAAACGGAATAAACCTTCCTGCAACAGTGACAATACAAACTGCAGGATACCAACGAACTTAAAGAACGGAGCAAAATCACACTTACGAATTTGAGAGAGAGAGACTGCGAATTAGAATGCAGTATATTCAGAAAGAAAGAAGTTCTGGAGTGTTTTTCGTGTATAGAAAATGGAGCCTTGCCTCAGAATTTATAGGCAATTATCAGAAGAGGTGTCTGGAAAAGGTGCCTTTTCAGAAGAATACGCTGCCTGAACCGCGGTCAGAGAGGCTTTCTGAACCGCGGCCTTCAGCAAGGTTCTGGCGTATTTTCAGCAGTGATTTGACATTTAATTAATTATTAAATAATTAAATAAATTTTGTCCAAAAATAATTTTATCGATCATTTGACAAATCCAAATCCAAATCCAAAGCCGAGCCGAGCGAGCGACGACGACGGCGCGAGGGTTCATTCTCTTCAACTCCTTTTAAGAGCTTTAAGAAGTGATTCTATATATAAGCACACAAATGTGGTTGTCCCTCTGCAAGACAAAAGTTCACTTCTTCAAATTTTCAATTTTCCTCCATTTCCAATTCACACTTCTTCTACTTTAAAGCCCAATGGCTTAAAGTCTAACAATATATATATATATAAAGTTGGGAAATTGAGAAGCTTACGTGGCATGTCTCTTAGGCCACCATTCTTATTTATCTTTTTTGTCAAATTTTCATTACTTTTTCCTCTATTTTCCCTTCTTCTATTCATTTTCGCTTCTGATGTTAAATGCTTTACATAAAAAGTTTCAGTTACACCTTTATATATGCACCACTTAATTACAGAATTGAATGAAATCTTCATCATTATATTTTTAAACCACTATATAAACAAACACACTATATCCAAACACCATGCAGAATGGTTTAGCACCATATCATACTATATAAATAGCTCTTCCTTGATCCAACACCAGCCCCATGGACGTCGCAAAAGGAGTCAGGCTTCCGCTAGGAGTTTAAAGTTTCATGGATATCATGGGGGTGAAGCAAGCGACGAAGAAAGGAAGCAGGGGATCAGAAGCATTGTGTTCTTCACTGAAGCAACAACCATTTTGATATTTCTTTTTACATGGACTTGTGTGAATGTAGCTTTGTTTCTCCATTAAAGTTTCACTTCCCTCTCCTGTTTTCTCATTGAACCACTTTGATTGTTGATATACTAATAAAAAGGAACACTTCGAATTTATAGGCTAAAATAATAAGAGTATTATATTCCGGGAAAATTCTAATTTTTGTGGATTTTGCATGAACTTTGGAAGAAAATTACTATAGTCCAATTAAAAATTTCACATACGAAGATTGATGAAAAAAAGAGAGCAATAAAGTCACAACAACGTGTTGAAAACCTTCCAGTGCTTAAATTTAATTGCAGAACCGTTGCTAAATTTATGAGGATTGTTTTGTCTTGAAACTCTTTTAATCACTTTTGTAAGCGAACTTGAGTAATTGGTACGGTGAAGCTTTTAGGGAGAAGATTAAGCAATGCATATGGAGTATCTTAAAAGGACATTAGGACAACAAGAACTGAGTATTTTTAGGAGAAAATCTTATCTTGATTAATTGATATACATTTTGTAAAGCATAACTTGCTTTTGACACTAGAAATATTTGGACACTTTTGTTTTAGGGTTTTTGTTGTTACACTGACTTCTCTTTATTTTCACTAAATATGTAAGTCATATTTGACTTTTTAGTTTGGTTTTCGAAAATTTCAGGATCTGTTTATCCATATGAATTTTGTCCTTTTCTTCGAAAGTATTTTTAAGTTATGCATTAAACTGAAATTTTGAAGATAAGTTTTAAGTTTGAAAAAAGGGGTTTACACCACTTTTCAAGTAAACAATATTTTCTTTCACAAAACATCAATATTTTTTCAAGTTAAAAAATACAATTAACTTGAAAATACAATACTTTTGAAATCAAATACAATTTAACTTGAAATCAATATTTAATGCATGTCAACATACAATTTTAATTTTCATTTTTTGAACTTAACTTCATTTTTATTTTATTTTTCAAATATCATACTATTGTTTATGTCCAAACGCCTCCTAAGTTTTACCAAAAATCATGTCGGTTGAATATATGAAATTTTTTAGTTTGTCTTATTAAAGAAAATTAGATTTCACAACGTATTGTAATTACTTTCAATATTTGGGCATAAAAAGAAATTAAATCATAGATCTAATGATATCTTTTATGATCGCACAAAGCGCGATAAAATTCACTAGTTAATATAATACAATTGCACAATGCAATCGTGGAATGAAGTCCCATTTCGTGTCAAGGCTGAGCTGCCATATATATTTTCTATTATATAGAAAAGGAAAGTGTGATTGACCAGGGCAAAATTGACATTTTGCTCATTCATAAAAATGCCAATTTTGCCAATTCATAAAAATGCTTTCCTCAATGCTCAGTCACGTGGCTTCTCTCATATTCTAGAATCACTTTTTATCTCTTTTAGTTTCAAGGATGGAAAAATATAGCCGCTTTTCCCAATTCTTTGGCTACTCTAAAGTGCTTTATCTGAGTTCTCTTCATTTTTTTTTTTCTGGTTATGAAAGACATACATTAATATTTAAACGTCATTATAAACGTGGACAAGTCTCGGCGACATGATGCCTGCTTTGTCTCTTTCAAAAGAAGATACAACAAAAGTAGGTGGATAATAAAACAAGTTTAAGTCCCAAAAAATATCAGAGCTGCTCCCTTTCAGGTCAGCTTTATTCTTAATTCCCCCCCCCCCCCCCCCCCC
>NW_017672576.1:171627-182969 GCF_001879085.1 Nicotiana attenuata
CCCTAATTTCTTTCGATATCCTTCAGACTTCTGAATTCACGACTGAAAATTATGGATGATGTCTTTATTAATTTCTATTCTCTCTCCAAATTCATGGCTGATGTGAAGGTTTTCCAATTGTCGTCCTCGCATAACTGCAACATTTTCTTTATAGTTACAGATTTATTTTTCAAAAAGAAAACAGATTTGTGCCTTCTCTCGGTTAGCTTCGCCCGGTGAGTTTTCCATTATATTTTCCTCTTTGTTCATATCGTTGTTCCGGTATAACTTTTTTTATAATTTTTAGTGGCTATTTGTTATTATTATTTTAGATGGGTCATTTATGTGAAACAAGGTTGTTTTATGGCATCTCAAAGCTTTGGAAAAGATTTATTCTTGACAAAGACTCTCCGTCTGTATTTAATTTTTTTAAATATATTTTTTTAATGAGCATTTGCTCTTGTAATTCTATGTGGCTCCACTTATGTTAAACAAAATTGTTTTGGCAGCTCAGAAATTGAGGAAATTCAGTTCTTGAAGAGTCAAAATTCATTTTTTATTTTATTTTATTTTATTTTATTTTATTTTATATTTTAAATTATGAAAGTTTATGTGGAATGATTTACGTGAACGAAGAGTATTCTGGTAGCTCGGGTGGTGGGAAGATTCCGTACTTTAAGAATAGAATATTTATCTAGCTTGTGCTCTTAATTGTCTCGTGCACATTGGCTACTATGTTCAACCGTATGCAATTTTACTATGTCTTGTAGCTGTGTGACTACATGCAGTAGAATCAAAGAGTTTCTTTTCTTTAGCATTGGATATTGTCAAATTCTAATTTCATGTCCAGATGAAAGAGAAAAGGAATTGTTGTTTCTGGTTTGACATTCAGAGCAGAATATCGAATAAATGAATGAAGTCGCAAATGACTTATGCTTGGTTGCACATACTGAATGATTATTATCTTGAATAATACATGTGTATTACCGTGGTGTATCCGTAATTTTTAAATCTGTTGCTGAAAAAATTGATGCGCTTTTTTCATGTTATTATTTTGTTTAGACCTAAAGTCTCAAATTCTAAAGTTTAATGCTAAGATAGAGATAGATATCTTGAGAATTCCTTTGCCATGAAAGAGTTTTCAAATTTATAACTTTTAGGTTTCATCTATTTTATTATCTGTTGCTTTAAAAACACTTGATTACTGATTTGCAACTTTAGTAAGTATTTTTGTAATTTCAGCTGATTTTAAATTAAACTTTTTATTTCTCTATAACACACATGTCCTTCTTCATGTTTTTCCATCTAGAATTCTCTATAGCTTAGTCCTCTAACTAGCTTTCTTTCACTACTATTTTGTTAATTGTCTACTATTACAAATGAGTTCTAGCAACAATTATCTACAACTAGTATTTTACCTTTCTTGCTAACATTTCTTTATCCTTCATATCCTTCTTTAGGGATTTGCACTTCCCTTTATCTAATCAGAATTCGAACACAGTTCTGTATTTCACAAATTGGAAGAAAGTTGTGTGCTACTGCTTGCTGAATATCTGTGCTGATTAAAAAAATATTTTCGTTGACTCATGCAGGATGGAACACATTGGAAGAGTAAGATTAGCATCACTATTTGTAGTTATAAGAATAAGTCCTATAAATATGATTTTTTGTCTATGCTTTTAATAAGCCTTCGATTCACCAAAGTGCAGATCGAAGAAGGAAGAATAATGCGATAACCTAGAAAGATACCACTTGGATATATCTGTGTCTATTTTGTGAAGGATAGACTTTGGAACACATGCATCCAGGCCCCAAGCAGGACTGTGGCACTATATTTTCAGAACAGTGTCAAAAGAAGTTCAAAAAATACATCTGCATATCTGCAGGGAAGAACACTAATTAGCATTTTGAATCATTTTAGATAGTGAAGTTCCAAAGAGTTTCATCTTAATCTAAATTGAATTATTGCTTGAGCGTGGGTCTCGATGTAATAAAGCTCTAATGGGGAATAGGTGCACCACCATTATAATTACTCTTTCATCCATCTCTAAGCATTGTCTTCAACAATTGTGTTGGAGTGAAAATTAGGTTGTGTAAAGGGAAATCAACTAGTTCTGTATCATTAAAATCATAGTTCTACTTTCTAGCACTGAAGTCGATGTTTTAGCATGAGGTTTTTACTATTATCAAAATTAGATTGGGGTGTAGTGTTTAGTTAACTTCATAAAATATCTACAAATTTGATACGAATCACTTTAGCCAATTTAATTTGTCAGTTTATCTATAGCATGTGCAAACTAATAGCCCGAATGTATCCTTTTCAATTTCATTGCTTTGAAACTAATATGTTAGAAAATATATCGGATCACATATTGGGCCCGTGCTCGGGCAACCCATATCTAGTTTGAATAAGAGAATTGAAAGGACGAAAGCTACTCATTTTGGAAAACTAAAAGGATGATTTTTACTTATTGAGATATTTTATGGATGAAGTGCAGATTTTTGGGTATACTTTTAGGATGTATTTGGCCAAAAAATTCTCTTTCTTTCACTTCATTCACATCAGACCAAATCTTTTTACTACTATCTCTTCCACATGCAATCTTTTGTGTCTGGTCGCTTTGAAGTAAAGGCCGATGCAATATATCGAAATCGGGTTCAATTGAATTTATAACTTTTGATGAAACATAAAAATATATGTATAATTTTTTTTTTAAATTATAAAAAAAATATAGATATGAACCTATACAATGTTAATTTTTTTTAAAGTTGAACCCATAAAATTTAAATCTCGAATCTGCCTCCGCAACTGAATTCAATAATTTTGACGCAGAGTATAATTTATATATAAAAATTTATTAATACTGTAATATATAGCAATACAAAACTTTTAAAAATTTTAAATTTTTAAATATTGAACCCATACAATTTAAATTCGTATATGCTTTGAAGCATTCTCTGCCACGTACACTACCAAAGGATGTGGTGCAGTGGATGAGACTGCTTCTCCCTTAACCAAAGGTCTCGAGTTCGAGCCCTGGGTATGAAAAATTCCTTGGTAGGGAGCGCTTCCCCCCGAAAGGGGCCCTATGCGGCGCGAATCCGGATATAGTCGGGCTCCAATACGGGTACCGGATATCGGGTGGGAAACCAAAAAAAATTCTCTGCCACGTACCTTCTACATGTAATCTTCCGACTGGACCTAATCTCTTCGCTTTTTGCCCTTTTGCCTATATAAAATGGCGTCTTCCACATTAGAATAAAGGCAGATTTTTGGAACAAACAGAAATCAGCTAATGGTACAATAACTTTTCTTTTTTTTCCACTTCAAAATAGAGATAAATATCACAATATAATACATATGCCTTGTGTGTTTTTTTTTTTTTGGCAGGAATATCAAGTGAGTTATGATCAAGATGATTTTCTGTATGTTGAGCCATGGGGAGGATCTGGTGGAACTGAGTGGAGTTACAAACTGAAAGGTCCTATGAAGGAAATATATATTGCATATATTTTGGTGGTGTTATTGACTATATCATGTTCCGAACCATAAACAGTACCAAAAAGGCGTAATCCTTCAGTCACCAAAATTTGGTGGCTTTGGTGGGAGAGTAACAAAGGTATGGTCATAACTGATTAGCAGAGACGAATCCAGAATTTGAATTTAATGAGTTTAAAATTTATTATTTTTATATATTTAATATTTTTTGAGCAAAAATATAGGGTAGATACAGGATTTGAACTATGGGTTCAAATTCACAATTCTGCCACATCTTATCTAATTTAATAGGTTCAAAATTTATTATTTATATATATTTAATAATTTTTTAAGTAAAAATACAGGCTATGAGAAATTCATAGCTTCTACACTGGATACGCCTCTGATTGTTAGCCAACATAGTAATTTTAAATTTTATTTCATGTCAAAAGTATTTAGTTCACTCATTTTAATTATGTGTATAACAAAAATCAACTTGTTTGAAATTAAGGTATAATTATTGTTATTATTGTTTTGCTAGGTGACTTTTGAGAAAGCACCGTTGGAATATTTGACAGGAATAACAGGGACTTTGGGTCGTTTTAACGGCCATTTGGTTGTAAAATCTCTATGTTTTATAACCAATGTGAAGACTTATTGACCCTTTGATTCTGAGCGTGTGCCTGATTCTGGGAAAAGAAGCTCTTTTCATCTTCTGATGAAAGATTGGGCTATTGTTGGATTTTGCGGGCGCTCTGGCTCGGACCTTGATGCTATTGGTATTTATTTGCAGAAAATTACTCGTCCCACTTTACCAGAAGAACTTGAATTTGATGACCAGAAATCTGAAGAAGGTGGCGGATGAGATGCAATTTGGTATTTTAGCAAGGGTGGAGCGGCACCAGACGGTCCAATAGTTTTGGCTCTAACCTTGTATTTGTATTAAAAGGTTCGCGTATAAATAATCTAATTGCGAACCCGCCGAGCAAAAAGAGTTGTGGTTTAATATCTGCCCCAGATTTTAGTAATGTTATTTTCCTACATTTTGTTAATTCTGGTAGTAATGTCTTTCCGTAGCTTCTGTTGCGAATAGCTTCATTAAATATGCTGTTGTAATGGTGAATTATGAATCTAAGTTTTTGTGTGTGTCTCTATTAGCCCGTTTGGCCAAGCTGCAAAAATAAGCTTATGTTGAGAAATGTTTTTTTTCAAAAGTGTTTTTCTCAAAAGTACTTTTGGTAAGAAGCAGATTGTGTTTGTGTGTTGGGAAAAAACTGAATTTAAATATTGAAGATGACGTGTCATGACACGTGGACCAGTCAAATAGTCAAAACGTGGTAATCAGTTAGAAGGCACGAGCAACAACAGATGCGGGAGAAAAGATACTTAAAGGCACGAGCTATTATTCAAATGAAATGAGACTCGTACCTGTTCGAGTCATTTAAAGCTCGAAGATCAGAAGGAATTGAAGACATGAATCTGATAGCGTAAAAGAGTCCAAATTCAGCATTAAATGCCAAATACGTTAGAGAATTTTCTTTTAATGTCATTTATTGCTCGTAATTGCTTCATTATGACAAAGGCATTACACTTTCTCTTAGAATTAACTATAAAAGGAGAAGGTCTCAACATCTGTAGGACACGAAATATCATTGCGATTATACTGAAATATATACTTATTCATTGCTTTATTGTTGTTCTCAAAGTCTCTCATTTCTTGATTATCAGTAACCCGATTTCTCTCTTAAATTCTAGCTTTAACCAAATATTCAGTTTTTTGGTTAAACAAATTGGTTCCTTTACCGGGAATCTGATAATCTATTCTTTTTAAGTTACATTTTATCTGTTGTTATCATCATGTCAAACAACAACAACAACAATAACAGTGAAAATACCTTGGGAAACCATGAAAATCAAATCCATCAAAATCAAGGTGATTTACAAAACATTAACGTGGTTCCTTCCCCTCAAAATTCACCACGTCAATCTCGTGAAGGCACTCCTACTCCTGAATCTCGTGTTGTTGAACAAGAGCAATCTGAATATTTTGAAGGAGCAGATGACGCTTTACAAAAAGTAATTGATGCACGGGTTAGCAAAGCTCTTCAAGCTCTAGTTAGTCGATTACCTGTTGCACCACCCACACCTACGCCTAATAACAATACATTGGAGAATCCTCGTTCTAGACTTGTTAATTCTGAAAATGGAGGAACCCCCAGTGAGCCACAGGAAGGAGAACCAGGTAATTCAAATAATTCTGATTTGCAAAATTTAGTACTAACTTTGCAGAAACAGCTTAAGGAACAAAATGAGCGCATCGAGCAAATCCCTGGAGTTCCCCCTGTAATCAAAGGAGTGGATGTGGATGAATACTCGCAACAACCTTGGAAACCAAGTGCTGCTCCCCTTCCAATCCCTAAAAAGTTCAAAATGCCTGACATCTCGAAATATGATGGCACAACAGACCCACGTGATCTCGTAACTGCATTTACTACAGGTGTAAAAGGCAACGATTTGACCAAGCAAGAAATTGAATCCGTGTTGGTCAAAAAATTTGGAGAAACACTCACCAAGGGTGCATTAACCTGGTATTCTCTTTTACCTGAAAATTCTATAAACTCTTTTGCTGAGCTTGCAGATTCTTTTATTAAAGCGCACTCGGGAGCTCAAAAGGTTGAAAAAAGAATGGAAGACATTTTCAAAATTAAACAAGGGGACTCAGAGTTGCTCAGAGATTTTGTTGATAGATTCCAACGTGAAAGGATGACTTTACCCCGTGTACCTGATAATTGGGCTGCAATAGCTTTTGCAAGCAACTTAAATGATAAAAGTTCAGAAGCCACGAGAAGACTTAAAGAAAGCCTTCGGGAGTTCCCTGCAACCACGTGGAATGACGTTTATAACAGGTACAGTACGAAGTTGCGAATTGAGGAAGATACCGTACCTCAGTTTCATCATGAAGAAAGGAGCAATTCCAGGAGGTCAGAAACTGAAAAAAGATCAGGTAAAAACAGATACGATCCATATATGGGACCTGCAGGAAAAGACTCATGGTCAAAGGAGGATAATCAACGATATGATCAAAAATCGAGGAACAGGGAATCTGGTTCTTCATCAAGGTTCAGAAATGACCGAAACAGACAAGAGTCACGAGATGATGACAGAGGTTTAAAAGCGAGATTCGGTGGATATAATTTCAATGTCACTACCTCCGAGCTCGTAGCTATTTTGAGGAGCATGGGAGACAAGGTACGGTGGCCAAAAGAGATGCGGTCAAATCCAAATAGGCGCAATCCAGACCATTGGTGCGAATTCCACAATGATCACGGGCATAAGACTTCAGAATGTAGATTCTTACAAAGTGAAGTGGACCATCTATTGAAACAAGGGTATCTCACTGAGTTATTTAGTGAGAAAGGTAAGCAAGCCTATATGAAAAATAGGCAAGAGCCACCAAAACCACCTTCGCCCAAGAGAACTGTCAACGTTATAAGTGGAGGTGAAGAGGTCAATGATGTATCATATAAAAAGGTTTCAAAAGTGACAATTACTCACGGGAAGAGGCCTCGACATGTACTGGAAGAGGACAATGTTATATTCAACAACGCAGACGCCGAGGGACTCATAACTCCGCATAATGACGCACTGGTAATATCTTTACTTGTACATGATACTAACGTGAAACGAGTTTTGGTTGATCCAGGTAGTTCTGTAAATATTGTTTTAATACGGGTATTGCGCGAGATGCAAGCGGAGGATAAATTAATCCCAAAGGCGCATACTTTGTCGGGATTTGATAACTCTAGTGTTGTAACAAAAGGGGAGGCCATACTTACCACATTCGCAGAAGGCGTCGTTAAAGATACCAAATTTCAAGTGGTAGATATGGAAATGGCTTACAATATGATTCTTGGGAGGCCATGGATTCATGACATGGAAGCTGTTCCTTCAACTTTACATCAAGTTATTAAATTCCCATCTCCATGGGGAATATGCCAAATCAGAGGCGATCAACAAGCATCTAGAAGCATCAATTCCGTTGCAGATTCAACTGTTAAAGGTGAAGACAAATAGCAATTACAGAATTTAGGTAAGGGTAACACGGAAACAACCTCACATGAGCAAAAGCAAACAGATCTGGATTCAAGGCCTGATACCATTCAAGAACCGAAGGAGAATGAGAACAACAAAACAACGATAGAAGAGCTAGAGGCCGTGGTGTTATTTATACATTGGCCCGAGAGAAAAGTGTACATAGGCGCTAATCTTAGCCCGGAAGTAAAACGTAAATTGATTGAATTTTTAAAAGCTAACGCGGACTATTTTGCTTGGTCCCATTCTGACATGACAGGGATACCACCGGAAGTCATGACTCATAAGTTGAATGAAGATCCATCATATCCTCCCGTCAAGCAAAAGAAAAGAAAGCAAGGAACTTTCAAAAATAAGGTGATTCAAGAGGAAGTTCAGAAGTTACTAAAAATTGGTTCAATTCGTGAGGTAAAATATCCTAAATGGTTAGCTAATACTGTTGTGGTTCCTAAGAAGAACGGTAAGTGGCGAGTCTGTGTAGATTACACAGACCTTAATAAAGCCTGTCCAAAAGATTCCTTTCCTTTACCACACATAGACCAGTTAATTGATGCTACTGCAGGGCATGAGCTATTAAGTTTTTTAGATGCATATTCAGGCTATAATCAAATCAAGATGGATCCAGGTGATGAAGAAAAAACTTCTTTTATAACAGACAGGGGGACTTACTGTTACAAGGTAATGCCCTTCGGTCTTAAGAATGCAGGTGCAACGTATCAAAGGTTGGTCACTCAAATGTTTCAAGAACATTTAGGTAAAACCATGGAAGTATATATAGATGATATGCTAGTTAAAAATCAACATTCAGAAGATCATATATCACACTTATCTGACATGTTTGGAATTTTACGAAAATATAATATGAAGTTGAATCCAGAAAAATGTGCATTTGGTGTGGCATCAGGAAAATTTTTAGGTTTTCTTGTTTCTAACCGTGGTATTGAAGTGAATCCTGCACAGATTAAGGCCATTGAAGAAATTCCAGATATACTTTCTAACAAGAAAGAGGTTCAAAGATTAACCGGGAGAATTGCAGCAATGGGAAGATTCATTTCCAAGTCTTCAGAAAAATGCTTCAAATTTTTCTCAGCTTTAAAGAAACAGGATCATTTTGAATGGAACGAAGATTGTCAGCAAACACTTAAGAATCTGAAAGTATATTTGTCAAATCCACCGTTGTTGGCGAATCCAAAGGTAGGAGAGAAGTTACTCATTTATCTTACCATGTCAGAAGTTGCGGTAAGTGCTGTTTTAGCTCGGGTGGATCAAGGTAAACAATCTCCTATCTATTATGTAAGCAAGTCTTTGCTAGATGCAGAAACACGGTACCCGCAATTAGAAAAATTAGCGCTAGCCTTGATTATGGCATCTAGAAAATTAAGACCTTACTTTCAATGTCATCCCGTTGTTGTGGTTACTGCTTTTCCATTACGAAACATTTTACATAAACATGAATTATCAGGTAGATTAGCGAAATGGGCTATAGAATTAAGTGAGTACGACATCACTTATCAACCTAGAACTGCTATAAAATCTCAGGTATTAGCTGATTTCGTAGCTGATTTTAGTCAGGGGATGCAATTAGAAGCTGAAAAAGAATTACAAGTTTTTAACGGTGCAAACCTGGGGACTTGGGTTTTATTCACTGACGGTTCATCTAACATAAAAGGCGCAGGTTTAGGAATAGTTCTCGTACCACCCACGGGTGAAACTATTAGACAAGCTATAAAGTGTCATTCGATAACTAACAATGAAGCAGAATATGAAGCTGTCATTGCAGGTTTGGAATTGGCTCGGGAACTTGGCATAACCCAGATTATAATCAAGAGTGATTCACAACTTGTTGTTAACCAGATGCTGGGGACTTATGCGGCCAGGGAATCACGAATGCAAGAATAATTAGGAAAAGTACGTGAATTAATAAAGCAGTTTCAGACGTGGAAAGTTATGCAAATACCAAGAGATGAAAATATAGAGGCAGATGCTTTAGCCAATCTCAAGACGTGGCAAAAGATGCAAATGCTTCAGTTGTACATTTATTTCATTCCATTTTCGAGCCTGATAAGAATGAGGTAAATTTTAATAATTTAACCTGGGATTGGAGAAACGAGATTGTTGCTTTTCTGCAGTACGGAACCGTACCTGATGACAAAAGGAAGGCACACGCGCTCCGTAAAAAGGCTGCTCGTTACTGTTTATATCAAGGAAACCTTTATCGAAGGATGTTCGGTGGACCATTAGCAAGGTGTCTTGGACCTTCCCAAACAGAATACATAATGAGGGAAATACATGAAGGACATTGTGAAAATCATGCGGGAGGAATGTCGCTGGTAAAAACATTGATTCGAGCTGGGTATTATTGGCCTAAGATGGAAGAGGAAGCAATAGTTTTGTGTCTAAATGTGATAAATGTCAAAGGTACGGGAATAATATGCATAGACCAGCTGAGTTACTGCATCCTGTCATAGCTCCGTGGCCCTTTATGAAATGTGGAATGGATATCGTAGGTCTATTACCACAAGCAAAAGGTCAGGTGAAGTTTCTACTTGTACTTATTGATTATTTCACTAAATGGGTAGAAGCAGGAGCATTTAAACAGGTACGAGAGAAGGAAGTTAATTTGGAGGAATATAATATGCCGCTTTGGAGTGCCGAAGGAAATCGTGTGTGATAATGGTCCACAATTCATAGGAGCTCAAATCATAGAATTTTTTCAAAGTTGGCAAATTAAAAGGATAACATCTACGCCATACCATCCAGTGGGTAATGGACAAGCGGAATCCACAAACAAGGTCATTATCAACAACTTGAAGAAAAGGTTACAAGATTCAAAAGGTAATTGGCCTGAGGTATTACCTGGAGTATTATGGGCTTATCGTACAACGACAAAAACAAGCACGGGAGAAACACCATTTTCAATGGTTTATGGTGCGGAGGCCTTAATCCCAGTTGAAATAGGAGAACCGAGCACACGATATGCTCAAGCAACGGAAGAATCAAATGATGAAGATATGCGGGTGAACCTTGATTTGCTCGAAGGAAGAAGAGAAGCTGCATTAATAAGGATGGCAGCACAAAAGCAAGTAATTGAACGGTATTACAACAGGAAAGCACGCCTCAGATTTTTTAAAATTGGGGACTTCGTGCTTAAAAAGGTGTTCCAATCTACAAAGGCCGCTAATTCAGGAAAGCTAAGTCCAACATGGGAAGGACCCTTCAGAGTTTGTGATATTGCGGGAAAAGGAGCATATGAGTTAGAGACAATGGATGGGAAAATTCTACCCTCACATTGGAATGCTGTCCACCTAAAGAGATATTACTTTTGAGAAAGTACCCATGGTCAGGTATCGCTATGTTAAAAATTTTCTTTGAATTGTTAAAATTTTACTAACGATTTTAGATGCTAGGCAAAAACCCTTACCCGTGCCAAATGATGAGTCACGACCTGCACGGCAAAATGGAATATTTTAAAATTGCCAGCCCAGGGTTACAATTATTCTGATGGAAATACACACGGGTTAGGCAGTCTTCATCTCTAATCGCATCTCCGAGTCCCGTATGTTTTTCTGTTTCAGGAAAAGGACCGAATTGAGAGAAACAAACAAGTGCTCGAGGCTTCATAGTTCACCGCTCAAACACTTGGGGGACTGCATATTGTACACAGATACGTGCGGGAAAACAGATACGTAAACCAAATGAAAATCGAAAAAATCAAGCCACAAAGAGACAAGTGTCGAGCAGAAGTTACGGAACCTCAGCATTCATCATTGTTCTTTCCCATCAAAACAAATGA
>NW_017672577.1:0-94925 GCF_001879085.1 Nicotiana attenuata
AAATATATGTTGATGACATAATCTTTGGGGCCACCACTGATAAGCTAAGTAAGGACTTTGCAAAACTAATGGGGAGTGAGTTTGAAATGAGCATGATGGGTGAACTTAACTTCTTCTTAGGCTTACAGATCAAACAAAGTCCAAATGGAACCATGATCCATCAGTAGAAGTATGCAAAGGAGCTAATCAAAAAGTTTAAAATGGAAGAATCTAAAGAAATAGACACACCCATTGCAACTGCCAATAAATTAGATGTTGATGAACCTGGTTCATTAGTTGATCAAAAGTTGTATAGGGGTATGATTGGTTCACTCTTGTATCTTACTGCTAGCAGACCTGACATTGTTTTCAGTGTAGGGCTTTGTGCTCGCTTTCAGGCTAATCCTAAAGAGTCTCACTTGACTGCTGTCAAGAGGATACTAAGATATTTGAAGGCACCACTGATCTGTGTCTTTGGTATCCCAAAGGTAGCAATTTCAATCTAGTAGGATATGCTGATGCTGATTATGTAGGTTTTCTAGTGGATAGGAAAAGCACCTCAGGTATGGCACACTTCCTTGGTTCATGTCTTGTGTCATGGGCTACTAAAAAGCAAAATTCAGTGGCCTTGTCTACTGCTGAAGCTGAATATGTTGTTCCTGCTTCTTGTTGTGCTCAATTGCTATGGATCAAACAGCAGCTGGTAGATTTTGGTATTCAAGTAGGTTGCATTCCTATATTCTGTGATAACACTAGTTTCTATTAGTATGACAAAGAACCCTGTTCATCATAAGAGGACTAAGCACATAGATGTTAGGCACCACTTCTTAAGGGATAACTATGAGAAAGGATTGATCTCCATAGAATTCTGTGCTACTCATAAACAAATAGCTGACATCTTCACTAAAGCACTAAGTAGAGAAAGCTTTGAGAGGAACAGGTTGGAATTAGGGATGATTAAGATCACCTAATAGGTCCAGTTCAGAATGCACAATAAAAAAAATTGAAAAATGAAAAAAAAATAATTTGGCTAGGAATTCTGAACTTGTGTAAATATCTAGATTAATTTTTACTCAGCTTCATACTTTAACTAGTATACTCCTGTGACATGTGTTTATATGATGCACTGATCTTTTAACCAAATTTTCTCTATTATGGCATTTGAAGCATGTTTAAGAGAATTCTAAATGAAGAACCTGGTTCATCAGTATGAGTTCATATGAGAGTTCAGGTATGTTTTCAATACTTTACACAAATAGAAAGATTAACAATTCAATCATGAGTAGAAGTCCTATACTTGCCAAATTCCTAGAAAATTCTATCCGTTGAAGCATTGAACCAGTTCCGTCCATTTAGAACTCTAAAATCGTGATTTTTGCCTAATATCTAGGGAAGCCAAATAATCATTAAAAGTCTGGAATTACAGTTTGATTAGACTTCTATTTGACCCCTGAAAAGCTGCCGTTACTGAATTAATGTCCAACTCTCTTTAAATATACACCACATCTCTAATCTTCTTCATTATTCTAAAACCGTCAAAAATCTGTTCTTCAACTCCAATTGCTCTCTTCTCCAAAATTTCCAAATTAACTCAAGAAACGAACAAAAATGTCTGACCCACAAGATCATCCTGATTCTCCTCCACCACCATCTCCCTCAGATTCATCCTCATCTACTCCTCCTAGTGAATCCCCAAACCTAGGTTTCGAAGGCAGAAGATGTTGGCTTGAAAAACTGTAGCATCTGGTGCTCTGAGAAAGGTGTTAAGTGAAAGGCTGAAAGCTAGCCAAGTAAAAGAAAAGCCAGCTAAAGAGTCTGACTCCAGTTCTGAGTCTGAATCCTTTCAATCTGCAAGTGAAAGTGAAGGACATGGGTCTTCTGACACTGAGAAAACTCAAGAAACCCCTGCTGAGGTAAGTTCTTCTGTGGTTGAAAAACAAGAAACTAGGTTTGTTCTAGTTGGACCTATTAGAGATGTAAAATTGGCTGAATCGAGTAGAAGTAGAGGTAAAATGAAAAGAAAAGAGAGAGGGTGAAAATGGTGAAGTGAGAGGAAATGGGAAGGAAGAGGTTATAGCTATATGTGGGGTTGCACAAGAGAGGGTAGAAGAGAGTGGCATGAAGTTAGGGGGAAGTGGCTCAGGGGAAGCAGCTGAGGGGTTGGTTCATCTAAGCAAACATAGAGATGAACCTGTTTCATCTAGTGAGGAAACCTTGGCTGACTTACTGAAAAGGGTTGGAGCAAGTTATGACCCAAAGAAACGCAAAGCTACCACTCCAAAAACCCCAAATGTTCCCAAGCCATCCAAGAAAAGAAAAACTTCATCCCCAAAACCTACTGCCCCTTCAGTGCCTAAAGGAAGAGCCACAAGAAGCAGGGTAAAACAAAGTGAAGCTGACTTACAAAAAGCTCTAGAAGAAAGCAAGAAAAATAAAATGGAGAAGGGAAAAGCAAAGGTTGCAAAATCCTCTGAGGTTGTAGAGGAAGAGGAGATGGAACTGGTCCATCAAGAAAGAACAGTGGAGGTTCCTACACCCAAACCTAAAAAATCCAAGACTTCTTCCGAGAAGTCTTCTTCAGTACCTGTGTCTGCTGAACCCTCACTAGCCAAGAGGACAAGATCTGCAGTGAAAGCAAAACAAGCAAAAGTTTCAGATGATGAAGAGTGGAGTGGAGAAGAAGAAGAAGAGGAATCTGAGAAGGAACAGGACAAGTTTGCCATCTTTGGCAAGAAAATTTTTTTGAAAGGTATATTGTTGAAGGACCTGGTGAAACCAGGGATGATGAGGTTGGTTGACTCTTTAGCTGCTCAAGGTTGGAAGGACATGGTCCTTCAGATGGATGGGAAACTAGCCAGGAATGAACTAATTGAGTTCATCGCTAATGCTGCTGTAAAAGATGGGGTTGTCAGTAGCTTGGTGAAGGGAGTCTCAGTGCAGTTTGATGCTGAGAAGTTGGGAGAAATTCTGGATATAACCTCTGAAAGGTTTGATCACTACACTAGGAAAAGGTGGCCATGCCTGGACTCCCTACCTACTGCCCTTGAGATCACCAAGAGGTTCTGTGATTCAGAGGATGTGAATGAAGCTAGGGCTGTGCAGAAAAGTGAGATGAGGCCTGAGCACAAGGTTGTGTTTGAGTTTGTCAACAAGTGCCTATTGCCCAGACAAGAGAGAAGACATACTGCAAACTACATGGACCTGGTTCTTATGGAGTGCCTTGAGAGAGGAAAGCAAATCAACTAGCCTGCCCTCATTGTCAAATTGCTAGACAGGGTCATAAATGGCTCCAAGGCTCATGTTACTCCATATGGCTTCATACTGACCACAGTTCTGGATAGGCTAAATGTGCCTTTGAAGAAATGGGAGATGGCATCAAGCAAGGAACATTTTGATATTAAGACTCTTCTGGCTTGTGACTATCCAGTCAATGCCATCCCAGTTGAAACTGGTTCATCCCTAAAGACACCCATCAATAGCAAGGTTAGGACTTTGGTTCAGGAATATGGAACTAAGGATGCTGAGATTGATAGGCTCAAGGCTCGTGTGGCTGAATTGGAAACTAAGAGGGATAGCCTTAGAACTGAGCTAGAAAAAGAAAAGGAGAAGAGTGATGGAATCCTTCAGAATATGCTGAACCTTCTCCAGACTCAACCCTCTAGTTCCTCCAAGCCTTAGGTCTCCTAGCACTTGTCTTCTGAACCAGTCTAGTAACCCCAGTGAACCCCAGTGACCCAGATTAGGGATTTTTTTATTTTTTGCTCATGTTTTGAAGTTTTTCTTTCTTTTTGTGGACTGCTAATGACAACATATCATGATCAATGACAACAACTGTTTTCTCTTGTTCTATGATGATTCTGATCTTAATAGTTTAAATATGTTTGTTGATTATTCATAATTGCATCATGTTTTCACTTGCAGTTGCCCAGTGGCCATGAGTATTTATTAAAATCTGGGATTCACATTGTATTTGCAACTTTTCGATGATGCCAAAAGGGGGAAGAGATATTGTGCTTGCTTCACATTATTTTGAATAAGTGACATGTGATATTTATAACCTAATTAACCTGGTCCTTGATGAGAAGTAAATTTTCTATGTCTAGTGTTGATGGTTAAGCTGAGTTCTTACAGGTCTCTTGATCAGTAAAAAGCACAGATTTTGTCATCATCAAAAAGGGGGAATTTGTTGGCCCAAGAACAGGTGAAGTTTTGAAGAATAACAAATGAACTCAGTCATGGACCAGGTCCATCATGTGAAGCACAGTGATGATCAACCTACACATGTGAGATGCACGTGAAGGAGATAAGTCTCATTGATCAAGAAGCAATATCTCCTGATCTGATCGAAAAGGTTGCATATTGGATAAGGAGAGAAAGTCTCCTTATGTGAAGAGAAAACAATCCGGATAAAAGATAGTGTTGGAGTTTGTGTTGTTCAAGGACTCAACTTCAATGGAAGATCAGCAATTGAGTTTCAATCAAACTCTAATTACTAACTCATTAAATAACAGTGATTGTTCTTCTTTTATAGGGATTGCACATACGCAGAAGTTAAACTAAATTGAGAGCAAAAGAGCAAGGCAATTTTGCAAGCAATTTATGTGAGATTTGAGTCTGTACTCCTGAAGCTACTTGAACGAGATAGAAGAACCAATGCCATTGTGTCTTTCTTTATTTCTAGTTCAATTGTAGTAGGTGATTTAAACTTGTACCTTTCAGCTTTCATAGAAGCAATTGTATTAGGTACTTAGAGTGTTCAAGTTATATGCTAACTTGAAGTTGTCGCAACAGTTGAGGCTGTGTGCTACAACGGGATTAGAGTTAATCCTTAGGTTTACAAAGAGTTTTGTAAATGCTGTTTTGGCTCAGTGATTTTAGTGGAAGTTTGGGAAAATCCTACTGAGTAGTAGGTAGTATACCTAGAAGAACCAGGTTCTTCTAGAACGAAAATTGGGTACCACACAAATCACCCCTCCCCCCCTCTTGTGTGGTATTGACGTTTAGAACATCAGAAGAGAAAGAAGGATCTTGAAAGAAGAGAGCCCAATTAGGAGAGAAACCTGGTTCTCAAAGCTGCCCTCACTGACTCAAGTAGTGATGAATCTGAAATGACGTACCTCACTCGAAGATTTCAAAAGATGGTTCGTAAAAATGGTGGGATCCCAAAGAAACGAAGTTCCAGCAGGAATTTCAAAGAAAATGATTGTTGTCATAAGTGTGTAAAGCCTGGACACTTTATTAAAGACTGCCCTCTTCATAAGCAGGATCATTACAAAAATAACACTGATAAGGCAGCTAAGAGGAACCCGGTCCCTGACAGGAAATTCGAAAGAAGAGATGCTGCTGACAATATGGTGAAGCAAGTTTTGGCTGACTGGGGAGATTCCTCCAGTGAATCTGTAGGTGAGGATGACCAAGGAGATGCTTCTATGATGGTTGTTGACAATGAATATGAGTTAATCTTTGCACTCATGGCTAAATCAGATGATGACGAGAACAAGGAGGACGATGAGGTATGTTTTCCTGATGTTCAAAGAAATTTAAAAACTTACTCTAAGAAAAAATTGATGTCCATAGCAAATGTGTTGATTGATGCCTATCATAGCTTCATTAATGAGAAAAATGCTTTAATAGAAGAAATTGGTGACATAGAACAAGAAAGGGATAATATGGTAGTTTCTATTGTAGATTTGAAGGAACAAGTGGAAAAGTAACTAGAGAAAATAACTTGTTGAAAAGCCAAATGAAAAAATGGATGGACAACACTAAGGGTAAAGAAGTGGCTAGTAAGGCTCAACTTGAGCTTGAGAGTGAGCTTAAGAAAGTTAAAACAAGTCTTGTTGTTGAGCTTGAAAAGAATAGACAACTTCAGGAGGAGAAAGGGTTAAAAATGATCTTGATAAGTCACTTAATTGTACCTGGTCCTTTGATGTAATAACGTCGATGTGAAAGAGTAATGGTGGAAACAGGCAAGGAATGGGTTCCCAAAGGCTAAAATCTCATATAATCCACATAGCAAGTATGTAACTATGGCTGATAATAGGTTGTGCACTCACTGTGGTCAAACGGGTCATTACAAGGACTCTTGTAAAACTAAAATTCAGTCTTTGCAGAAAAACAAAGTTTTTGTTGAAAGAGGCGTACTGATTAGGAACCTAGTTCCCTGAAAAGAAAATATGTGTTGCCTCCATGGGCAAAAAAAAGTTTGATCCGTCCGTTCTATCATTATAAGGGACCCAAGTTGGCTTGGGTTCCTAAGTCTAATCATTGATTTAGTGTGCAAGCTGAAGTGAGAGGTAGCACTAAAAAAATGGTACATGGATAGTGGCTGCTCTAAGCATAAAATTAGAAGAATGAATGATGTCCTCTCACTCTAGGCCTTCAAAGGTAGGAGTGTGTCCTTCGGAAATGACGAAGAAGGCTATATTCTTGGTGTTGGCAAAATTGACAAAACGCTCTCCCATGAAATTGAAAATGTGTACTATGTGAATGACTTGAAATGTAGCTTGTTGAGTGTGTCTCAAATCTGTGATAAGGAAAAATAAAGTGAAGTTCTTGTCCATATATTCCATTGTAACCAATCTCAAAACTAGTGAAGTGGTGTTTGTTGATACCCAATTTTTCCCAAAATAGTTTTAAAATGCATATATGTATTCAAAATCATGCATTAGCATCAATTGGTATTTTTCCACAATTTCAACATTTTTAATTAATTTGCCCAGTATTTTATTTCTAATAAATAATTACAAAATTGCATCACAAATGATTTCAAAAATATTTCTTGATTTAATATTACTATTTATGGCCCTATTAAGTCCAAATCATTCCATAAAAAGCCAAATTATCACCTTTTGGCTATAATTGCAATTATAACCCATGCATACATTTTTTGTATTATTTTACCAAAAATTAGTCCATTGTATTTTTAAATACTAAACAACTAAATCTAAAACATTTCTATGCATGAAATTCATTTTTTTAAAATTAGTAATTATTTTAGAAATTATTTTAATTAATTTATTTGGGGTATTTAACAAATAGCCTTTTTAATTTCAATTTTAGCCTAAGTCTACCAGCCCAACACCCTTAAAACCAGCCCAATAAACCCAAGCCCAATACCCTCACCTACCCGACCCAATTCTTGGCTAATCCTGGCCGTTGATCATTTTTTATCAACGGCCGAGAAACACCTTACCATAATTAAACCAATACCCCGCTCTAACCCTAATCACTTCTCATCCCTCCCCGTCGTCACTCTCCTCTCCATCTCTCAGATGCTCTCTAGCCTTAACCCTAATTCTCCCCCCGCCGTCACTCATCTACCGCCGTTCATGGTGGTTCTTCACCACCCCAGGCCTCTAATGGCCCCTCCTATGCTGAGTACCTTCGTCTCTAAGGTCCTTGAGAAGATTCTCAAGGGACCAGAGCTAGTCTTCTTATGCCTCTAGGTTTTTCTTGCCTGTTTCAGGCCATTCTGGTTCGATTTCGAGTAAGAACTTCTTATTTCGCCTTAAAACTATGGATTTCTAAGCCTATGTCTTCATCTCTGTCTCACTTCTGAAAACCCTAATTTTGTCCTTTGATCTTCTCTGATCTATACAGATCTGAGAAGAATCGGACCTATTTCACATATTTTTCATGAAAATGTTCTGGTTTTCTAAGTGACTTTCCATTTTCCTAAAGCTAGGGTTTCCTGAAAATCCTTTTCTCCAAAATGTTTTCTGACTTTGAATGTTTAATCTCCTGTTCTTATGAGTTTTGACCGATTTATGTTGAGCTTGCCTCAACCCTAATTAGCTTATGCTAAAAGCCCAATTTTCTGATATTTTTGCGTTGACTTTGAGTCTGTCCGTGTTACTTGCCACATTATTTGTTCTGTGCTTTGATTCTCATAATTTTCCTTTAGCCTAATTCGATGTCTTTTGATTTTTACCCTAGTATGTCTCTATTAGGTCTTCTGATTCGATTCTCGACTGATTCTGTGTGTTTATACTTGGCCTGTTTGTTTATTCATGGAAACCTATATTATTCTCCTTTAAATCAGTATTATTTTTGAGTTTTGATTCACTTATTTGCTCTATTAAGACCTATGCGCGATTCTTGATTATTTCACTATTTTACACCTTTTAATTATTTTCTTGCCTTATTTGATTAGCCGTGATACTTATAGATTCCTCAAGATTGTTTCCTTAATTGAACCCCTGTTTATTTACCCCTAATTGCCCATTACGTGCTTAAGTCTTACTTGATTTTCTTTCCTTAGATATTGTCCTGCCCTTTACCGTTGGGTAATTACCCCTTAATTAGGGCAGACATTACTGATTTCGTGCATAATTGATTCTATAAGTTCCCGTAATTGCTGAATGATTGATCTCTCAACCTTATTCTGTATAGCCCCTAACTACTATATATTCTCCTCTATTCTCACTTCTTGACAACGAACATTAGTTCAAAAAACACTCTTACACTTAAAAGCTCTCTGTTCTTCTTTGTTACTTGCAATCTTCACTGATCTAGCCGGCTGTAAGCCAAGGCTAGCTATTGCACAACATTTGCTCTATGCTCTGCGTTTTCTCTCCCCAACTGGTATGTCCTAATTCAATTTCGAAGTCTAAAACTCAATGTGTTTCATTGCTGTTTTAGTTCATTCATTATGAGTTCCAATCCTGTTCCTGTTTACTTTCTTGTTCGCCCAATTATGTAACTAGCATGTCTAAACTACATTGCATAATTACTGTTTTGCCTAGCATGTTTGAGTTTTATTCTGTTAGAATCTATGATTAGTATGTCTAATCCACAATGATCTGCCTACTGATTTATCTAGCATAACTAAGTGTTTTGGTATTTTTTCTAATTTTTAAGATTTTTTAAATCGACTTATTGTCCATTTTAGCAATAAAAAAAAAGTCAGTAATTATGCCCAAAGTTTATCGTTTTGGTGAATAACTTATTTTGTTCTCATATTTACACCAAAAGATAATTAAGGTAATTTTTGCATATTTTTACAAATTTATTTGGTATTTTTTAAAGCTAAACTGTATATAATTGCAATTATAGCCTATTTTACGATTAATAGCATTTTATAATTGTAAAATTAGCTCCAGTGTTTTTAAATTTATATTTATGCACTATTAATTGTTTCAGTATTTTTAATTTACTTTTAAAATCAGCTTTACTATTAAAAAGGGAAAATTGGCTATTTAATATCTAGCCCCACTTCTATTTCAATTATACTCCTATTTCATTTCAATTTCGGCACCTAAATTGACCCAACTCTACCCAATTAATCAGCCCAATTTCAGTCCGGACCCAACCCACGACCCAATTCCAAACGACCCAACCCGTTCCCCACCTACCCGTCTAAATCTGGACCGTTGATCACTCAAGATCAACGGCCAAAACTCACCCTTCCATAATTAAACCTAACAACCTACCTAATCCCCCTCATTCTCACCGGACCCGCCGCCCTGAAATCCCAAAAACACTCTCAAATCCTCTCAACAACTCTCCGAAACCCTAGCCCCTCCCACCTTCCTTCACCGGATTTTCACCGGAATCCATGGCTTCCCAAACCATGGATGGTCTCTACCCACCCTCTCCACCATTAGACCTTGAGTGTTCGAGTTCTGGAAGGCTGACTTCGATGGTTCTCCCTCCGATCTTCGATTCCATGGCTTCTCCGGCCATGCTCTAGCACATTCAAGACCAGGAGCCTGATTCTTGACCTCTCCGACAAGATCGGACCTGTCTCCAAGCCTTTCTCATTTCTAGGGCTTCTCCGAAACCCTAAGCCATTCGAGGTTCTTTCACCGTTATTTGTTTAGATCTATACTGTGTCTATGCTTTTCTTGCCATCTAGAGTGTTTTCCCCAAAAGTTTTTGTCTAAATCGTTTCTCTCCGATTTTAGGGTTTCTAAAAGGATTTTTGGAAAAAAAAAAAAGAAATCTTTCTGATTCTTTTTCTTCTTTGCTTTATGTGTGTTTGTTTACACCCTGCTCGTATGATTTCTTTTATTTTATGCATATATTGTCTTTTACCTCTTCTTTTCTACTCCTGCTATGTTTTCACTACTCTTCTTCTATGTGTGCCTACCGTTTGATTTTTTGGACTCTGTTCATGTTCTTACATGCTTCATCTACTTGTGTTCAAGTTTGTATTATTTCCTTCTTATGAACTCGTTTAGGCTCTGAGTTTTCTCAAATATGTTCTTCATGATTTTCTTCCTTTGTCGTTCAAGCATGCTATCATATTTGTTTTTGTTGAGACTCTAAAACAAATGGTTTGCTTTCCATGTCTGATTCAATTGTGAAACCCTAGGATTTGGGGGTTTCCTTTGACGACTTTGATTTTTGTGTTCAAGTCAGGGTTCCACATTGGGACCCTGGACTCTCAGACTCATTATGAGTCTATAGATTGAACCTACATCTCCTTGCTTATGATTCTTAATTTTTCTTTGGTTAAATTCTCTTTTAAATAACTTAACAGTCTCTCGTTGATTTACATATTCGTGTGTTTATATATGAGAACTCTTCTTTCAAAAAAGGGCTTTGCCAACTACTGATTGATCCCGAATTCCTTTAGTTGTGTTCACTTGATTGTTACTGGTTTTCCCTATTTGAACCTTTCTTTACCCCTTTTCCTGACTTGATTCATTCAAGTAAAAGTCTGAAATTTTAATTTTTACTGGTTGATTCCCTTTCCTTTTTTTACAAATCGTGTACTATTAGTTTGTTGCCTTAAATAGCTTCTATGTACTTACCCTTTATTATACTACTGGGAAAATATTTTTTCAAAATCCCTTTCCATAATTGTTTTTACCCGTTTGAAATCAAAATCCCTTAACTAAAAGGAGACTGATTGCAATGTTATTTCCTTACCTTTTTTCTTGCTTATTTGCTGCATTATAAAAGGGGCTCGACCCTTCTGCATTGAAACATGTTTTAAGCTCTGAAAAAGCTTTACAACTCTAGAACTTTGAATTTCTGAATCCCAAAAGTTCAGTGCTCATACTCTCACACACCCACTTTCAGTCACAATACTCTTGCAAACTCTCTACTCTCTGCTGAGACTTTTATACCGCTTTGCTTGCAACTTGGCTTTTCAAGACTGCTGTTTTACTTACATGTTTTCCCTGAAATTGGTATGTCTCCATTTGATTTCAGTTCCTTCACTATGTGTTTACTTTACAGTTGTCCTATTCCTGTCTACTTTGTTGTTCATATTCTGTATTAAACATGTTACTTTCTTTTATGTTCATTGTCTGTTATGAATCCCCCATACCCCCATTCCCTTTTGTATGCTGAGTTAAAGTTCATGGCCTGGCAATATCCAAATTGCTGCCCAGGCCTGAACCTGACCTTCAATAGGTCCTAACTCTCAAATTTAAGCTGACAGGCTGGTCAGGGGTGTGCCAGTATCCTAGTTGCTGGGCATGACCACTAGTTTGTTACGGCCTTCCCTGATTCCCCCTCTATTGCACTTACACTTATTCTTAGACTCTAAGTTCTGCCCCCCTCCTATGAGCCTTGCCTTGGGGACCTTGAGTTCCCTCTGAACTTGGACATTTGAAGGCTGGCCATTCCACACTGCACCATAATCTGATCCTGCAAATGTAATTCGGTGTAAGCACTGCCTGGAGTTCATGAAGCTCCTTGGAACTCTGACACACCCAAATGAGAAAGGCTTTGGAAATCTGATCTTTGGAAGTTGGTTTATTTCATGTTTCAGACCGGGAGTCTGAATTAGGCTCTCCTTGGTTGGAATTTTAATCTCTGATGTAATTTTTATTTACTTTTCTGGATTCATTCAAGTTGTAATAATTTTTGTAATACTTATGGGGTGTATAGTAAACAATGGGGGAGGGTCTCTCATGTTATGCATACGGGGTAGATATCATGTTTTAGGTCTTTATTTCCGCAACCACAACACTTTCGTTTATGTTTCTGCATATAGAGATCCTGCCTATAGATTTTTTCCATATAGATATCCTGCCTATAGTTATTTTCAATACTAATAGAGATCCTGCCTATAGTTTATTTCATTTGCATAGAAGCCATGTTTATTTCATTTCTACAGAAGCCATGCATATAAGATTCTGCATTTCAACATATAGAAGCCATGCCTATAAGTTTCTACATTTCTGCACATGCATATGACATTAGGCAAAACAATCCATAGGCTAAGGAATAATCAATTGCATCCTAGATACCATGCTCATAGGATTCCTGCACTTGCATAACTATTTTAAAATCAGTAACGCTTAGAATTCATGCCTATAGGAGCAGTCGTTTAAATCTTATTCATCCGTAAGTCTAAAGTCAGTAATAATATTGTTAACGTCTGCGGAATTGGTTCATCTCTAAAACCAGTAATCCTCCCTTAAAATCAGTATGTATCACCTTGTTAGACATCATGCCTATAGGTCTCACCTAGGAAAACTATTAGGTAATCAATTAATTATACCAGTCTTTAATAATCACAACCAGCAGGCAGGCCTAATTTGGACTTCTTATCTGAAAATATGTAATAAATCAGCCACCCTCCCCCTTTTTCATTTAAGTTTAATTAAAGACCTAACCAGTACTTGCAAGTCATGCTAAACAATTTCTATTTTGAATGAGGAGGCCCCTTTGAGCCTTAACTGCCATGTGTTTTCCCCTTAATTGCTCTTATGTGTTTTGTTTGTCGCACTAGATTTTGGCCTTTTAAACTTCAAAAGCCAATATCCCTTCCCTTTAGGAATGGTAGTCCCAACAGCCTCCGGGACTGATAGGATTGGGGCGGGTATTAGCATGCAATAAGTAACGAGACTATTCCGCCATTTATTACCTTAACGGGGTGGGAAAGGGTAAACATGGATATGATGATCACGCGATAACACCACGCGTATAATTGGTTACCGGGTGTTGCGTGGATGATCCATGTTATTTATAAACCTAGGACCCCCCCCTCCCTCTTTATGTACTTTGGTTATTGTTTTCTTTAAATTGTCAGTTTCTAGCTCTTTAAACCTTGTATTTCGCTTCAAATCATTTAAAACCTCTTTGAATTTCCAGCACTGTTTTCTTTTTGAACTTCCGCCCATTTCACTTCTTTTGTCTGATTGTTTGCACTCGTTATTTGATCCTTATTTTTCTGCACTTATACATTCTTTTAAACAACTATGAAACCACCCATTTCCTGACTTCAGCATGTTTATTTAACCTTTATACATTCCTACTTGTAATCGTTATATGGAAGTTGTCTTGTATGTTTACTTGTTTTAAAGTCACAATTGTAGCATGGCCAGGAACCACACTGGTGGATCTTGGGGGGTGCCTAACACCTTCCCCCTGAGATAATTTCAAGCCCTTACCCATTCTCTGGTTCTTCTTTATTTTAAATTCTTAGTGTCCTAATGCACTCAATCATTAGGTGGCGACTCTTCTAAATCTCAAAAACCCAAATTCCCAAAAGGAATAGAGTTGTCCGCCCAAATGTCGTAAACCCGATTTCGCCTTTAGAAAAAGGGGGCATCGACAGCATGGCGACTCTGCTGGGGAATTCTTTAAGGCTTTTACCATTTCATGCTATTTGTGACTTTATGTTTCTTTACATGTCTTTACTTGTTTAAATACCTTTAAGTATTTATTCTTTCTTCTACTACGAAACTAACTTGGCTCTTTGTTTCTTTTCTTAATGCTTCCCTTTATCGCTTTCCTTTAATACTGTTGTAAATTATGAGAAACTGTTGTAATTATTACTTTATGAACGTGCAAATACATGACAATTTGTTTAATTATTGTAACTGCATATTCAACATCATACTCCACTCGTGCCAAATAAAATACCATAGCAACGCTTATAATGAGTGGTTGCGCCCTTCCGATATTATCACCCCCTAAATCCGGCAAAGGCGTATTTGCGGTAAAACCAGTCGATCAACGGTGTAGTCGCCAGTTCCGTGCCTTTCCCTCTTGAGTTGTCCACTCAAGGGTACCAGTCTAAAACCCCATAGAAACCCTACTCTATTTAATTGTGCATGCATCATTGTCAAACCTAGCCGAGTCAGTTATGTTGTCCGCATAATGACTCTTTAAGATAGCCTTATCCAAAGTCCACTGGGTTTCCTTGAATCCCAAACGGACAGTACCACGTTCTATGCATTCATTTGGAGAACTAAATGCTTCTTATGCTAATTGTTGATATTAAATAGTCGAGTCTGGTGGGGGTAAGGGTCTAACCCTTTTGTTTTGCAGAAAATGAGGCATGAGTTCCCCAACTTCGGTATGGTTAGCACACCCTCACTCTTGCTGACCTGGTGGAGGAATCTCCCATCAAGTGACCAAATCAATGAATGGAAAGAGAGGGTCACCAAGGCTAACCAAAAGCTGGAATATCTGGAATACAGTCTGCTGGAATTGGAAGGAAAAGTGAGAAAAAGAGTCACCGACTGCCAGAACGCTGAGGGAAACGAAGGAGAACGCCTGGCAAAGGCATTTTTACTGGAGAATCTGCGTGAACTGGAGGATTTGATCAACGAGAGCATTCAACCTGGGGAAGGTCCTTCTGGGACCAAATAGATAGGAGTTTACCTTTCCGTTTATGAATGTAATAAGGCCTATGGCCACTAGTGACATTTTTATTTCCTGTTATTTAGTGTCGTTTTGGGATTCGTCTTATTTCTTATCAATAAAATGAGGCATTTAGCATTCTAAGTTCTCCAAATTTACTTGTCTCTAGGCCTACCTCGGGCACAACGAGGCTCCCAATTTAGGACACGATTTATATTATTACACTATGTGTTTAAATATTGCAACGTTTTCTTCTCACGATCCCTACTAACTTGTTACCTTTTGTTTTTACTTTTGCTTATTCCCCTCCCCAAAGGTTAGTTCATGCACTCTGGCATCGTCATCATATTCCACAAGATCCAAGGGTCCTCCGCCTCCTCCTCCTCCGAGTCCTATCAAAAAGAAGAACAAAGGAAAGATGGAAGATTTGAGCAACATCAGAAAGGAGAGCTCAGTTGAAAGGGTAGAGACTTCTCAGGGTAATCAGGTTTCCAAGGAAAGTGCCTCCCAGCTCGAACAGAAGTTATTGAAATTTCAGGAAGAATTGGACCAAGTTCGGAACTTGGCAAGCTTGTCATTTTCCCTAACTACCCCGCATATCAGCTTCCCCAACACTCAAAATTCCATACCTCCTCAAAACATCCCGAAGCCACAAAACCAACCCACTCCCCATCACCACTGCAACACATCCCATACTTCAAGCAACACCCCACTGCTCATCCCCGAACCACTGAACTCCACAAATGATCATCACCTCAACACCCCCATCTATGTGGAAACCATACCACACCCCATTCAGCCCGCCTCAAGCACACCTGAGTCTGATGACAAAGACTCTCTTATCAAGAATCTGGCTGCAGAACTCAAGAAGCTGACTAGCCGGGATCAGGGTGTTGAAGAAGCAAGGGGATTGAGGGACTGAATTACGAAGACCTTTGCATTCAACCAGATGTCGAACTGCCCGAGGGGTACAAACCTCCAAAGTTCGAAATGTTTGATGGTACAGGAGATCCCAGGGTACACTTGAGGAGATACTGCGACAAGCTGGTCGGAGTAGGAAAGGATGAAAAGGTTTGCATGAAGCTCTTTATAAGAAGTCTGAAAGGGGATGCTCTATCTTGGTACATTAGCCAAGACCTGAAGAAGTGGTCAATCTGGGTAAGAATGGCGTCCGACTTCATGGACAGGTTCAGGTTCAACATAGAGAATGCACCAGATGTGTTTTACATTCAAAATTTAAAGAACAAACCTACAGAAACATTCTGCGAGTATGCCATTCATTGGAGGTCAGAGGCGCTAAGGTTTGACCTGCTTTAGGGGAAGAACAGATGAACAAGTTTTTCGTCAGGGCTCGGGATCCGTAATACTATGAAAGATTGATGCTGATCGAGAACCATAAGTTTTCTGACATCATCAGGCTGGGAGAAAGGATTGAAGAGGGCATCAAAAGTGGTATGGTCACTAACTTTGAAGCTTTGCAAGCCACCAATAAGGCTCTGCGGTCCGGTGGTACATCCAAGAAAAGGGACGTAAGTGCCGTAATAGTTGCACAGAGAACCAAATCACCAGTCAAATATCAGACCTACCCGATATCTCCACTTACATATCAACCCACTCCAAATTTCCAAGCACCCGCACCTTCCTACCAAGCTCCACCACCTACCTATCAATCACCTCCACCTCCCACATACCAACCCACTTCACCCAAATATTCCCAACCCACACAAGTCTACCAAGCCTACAACACTCAACCATCCCACTATCAATCACCTCCTACTCGCCAAAACTTTCCTAGACCCCGACCAAATTTTGACTGCAGACCTCCCAAACAATACACCGCCATTGCCAAGCCAATCGACCAGCTGTACGAAAGACTCAAAGCTGCTGGTTATGTCACCCTTGTCCCTGCCATAACTCCTGAAAACCCTTCCCAGTGGATTAACCCAAACAAAACCTGTGCATACCATTCTGGCATGAAGGGACATACTATTGATGAGTGCCGCTCCCTGAAGGACAAGATCCAGGCTTTAATTGATAACAAGATCATCATGGCAAAGGAGCCTGCTCCGAATGTCCGTAACAACCCTCTACCAGACCACAAGGGTGGAAGTGTTCATATGATTGAAATAGAAGATGATTGGGATCCCAAAGGATCAATCGGTTTGATCACGGAAGGTGACGATCCAAAGAAACCAACAGTCACTCTTAACCCGATTGTAGTCCAAATTCAGCCTTCTGAAGATGCTGAGGTGAACATGTCCATACCGCTTGAGTTTGAAGCACCAGCCTCCGCAAAGACGCCAACACCAATCGAGGTCGAGTTTGGGTCCCCAAAGGCGCCTGAGCCCTTTGAAGTTGCTGTATTACCTTCCAAGGCAAGGGTGCCTATTCCAGTAGCAATGACAGCCGTAACACCGTTCCACACAAAAGCTATACCGTGGGACTACACAGCCGAGGCAAGAAGGAAAGGAAAAGTCAAGTTCGGAGAAACAGTTGCAGCGCAGGGTATGACAAGATCGGCAGGGTTTATACCCCAGAACACTTAGCTGAGTCGAGTAAGCAGACCTCTGGCCGACAAGCCATCATTGAAACTGGACCCGATGATCTCTGGAGAAAGATACAAGCCAAGGAATACTCGGTCATTGACCAGCTGAACAAAACACCGGCACAAATTTCTGTCTTGGCTTTAATTACAAAGTTCTGATGCACACAAGAATGCCTTGTTGAAGGTATTGAGTGAAGCGTATGTACCAAGCAACATCACTGGAGGAGAAATGGCGAACATGGTGGGCCAAGTGTTGGAGAGTCATAAAATCACCTTTCACGAGGATGAGCTGCCACCGGAAGGATTGGGTCATAACAAGGCATTGCACATCACTGTGCAGTGCGAAGATTATTTTATCACCCGGATCCTGGTCGATGGGGGGTCCAGTCTCAACATTTGTCCTCTGGTAACACTCAGAACATTGGGAAAAGGGCTGCATGAAATCAAGGATGGGGCCATCAACGTCAAAGCTTTCGACGGATCTCAAAGGTCCACTATTGGGGAAATTAGCCTACGTTTGCAAATGGGGCCCACTTGGTTCGATGTTGATTTTCAAGTGATAGACGTGCCGGCTTCTTACAATCTGCTGTTGGGACGACCATGGATTCATGCCGCCGGGGCCGTGGCATCAACACTACATCAGGCAGTGAATTTGAATGGAATCACCAGGAGGTGATCATTCATGGTGACGGTAGCAACCCCATATATAGCCGCCAGACCATTCCAGCAATTGGAGGAAGAAGAAGATTAGGTGGGGAAACTTACCACCACATCGAGCGGGTCAACGCAGTCGACAAAGACAAATGGTGGAACAACAAAATTGAAAGCATACTGAATTGGAGCGGATACGAACCTGGCAAAGGACTTGGCAAAAACCTCCAAGGAATCGCTAAGCCTATCAAGCTCAAGAAGCATAGTACCACCTTCGGGTTGGGGTATGAGTATACTTGGGAAGAATTCAAGGACTAGTCGCCACCATGGCGCGCCCTTACTATCCATTGGAGCAGCCGATACCCCGTCTAGAGCAGACTTTTCAACCAGCCGAGGTTATCTATGGGTCAGAAGAAGAGGAAGCATTAGCAGCGATGAGGAATTTGTTCCTGGAAGAGGATGATATGGATTGTTGTGTCATTTTCGAGGAGGAGGGGGAGGAAGGCCCTTCCATACAGGCTGTGAGCAGAGGAGCACACCTCAGCAACTGGACCGTCAGAACCACCAGAGCCCGACGTGCCTCGGGGTAGCAAGGCTGAACAAAGCATTACGCACTATTTTGCTTTATTAAGTTTATTTTCTTTTCGCATTTTTCTTTTTTCGCAAGAAAGAGCTCCAATGTTCAAAACACTTATGGAATTTATTAAAGTATTTCAATTTTCTTACAAATCTCTCTCTTATTATTTTCTCTCGTTACTTTACTCAAACAGCATTACTATTACTTATCTTGATGAACCAACGACTGTGACATGCAACGAGACAACGCGAGAAACGGACACAGATTCAGAGGAAGATGATATACCGGAAGAAATCGTTAAAGAAGTTGAGAATTTTGAGAATAGGCCTAAGTCCAACCTGGACGAGATGGAGATCGTCAATCTAGGAGATGCAGAGAACATCAAAGAAACACGAGTCATCATTCATTTGTCACCGTCTGAGAAGGAAGAGTATACAAAATTTCTAAAGGAATATGAGGACATATTCGCATGGTCATATGACGACATGACTGGTCTAAGCATGTCCATTGTGGCTCACAAATTACCGACTGATCCTGCCTGTCCGCCAGTGAAACAGAAGCTCAGAAAGTTCAAGCCAGACATGAGTTTGAAAATCAAGGAAGAAGTCACTAAGCAAGTCAAAGCTAAGGTCCTCCGGGTAGGAGAGTATCCGACATGGTTAGCCAATATTGTGCCAGTACTGAAGAAGGATGGGAAGGTCAGAATTTGCGTCGACTACCGGGATCTCAACCGGGCCATTCCAAAAGACGACTTTCCCTTGCCGAATATACACATATTGATTGACAACTGTGCCAAGCATGAGTTGCAGTCGTTCGTTGATTGCTTTGCTGGGTACCATCAGATATGGATGGATGAAGAGGATGCTGAGAAAATGACTTTCATTACACCGTGGGGGATGTATTGTTACAAAATGATGCCGTTTGGGTTAAAGAATGCAGGGGCCACCTACATGAGGGCCATGACCATAATTTTTCATGACATGATACACAAGGAGATCGAAGTGTATGTAGACGACATCATCATCAAATCAAAGAAAGCCGCAGATCACATGGGAGATTTGAGGAAATTCTTCAATAGACTGAGAAGGTACAACCTGAAGCTGAATCCCGCAAAATGTGCATTTGGGGTTCCTGCCGGAAAATTACTTGGGTTCATTGTGAGCCGCCGAGGGATAGAATTGGATCCATCAAAGGTCAAAGCTATTCAAGAATTGCCGCCGCCGAAGAGCAAGAAGGAGGTTATGAGTTTCTTGGGGAGACTTAACTACATCAGCCGGTTCATAGCTCAGTCCACTATCATTTGTGAGCCGATCTTTAAGATGTTGAAGAAGGATGCCGCTACCAAATGGACTGACGACTGCCAGAAAGCCTTCGACAGAATCAAAGAGTACCTGTCAACACCGCCGGTTCTGGTTTCGCCCGAACCAGGTAGACCCCTGCTACTCTACCTTGCAGTATTGGATGGAGCGTTTGGTTGTGTTCTGGGGCAGCATGATGAAACGGGAGAAAAGAGCGGGCCATTTATTATCTCAGCAAGAAGTTCACCCCGTATGAGGCCCGGTACTCCTTACTAGAGCGCACCTGTTATGCTCTGACTTGGGTAGCTCAGAAGTTGAGGCATTATTTCTGTGCTTACACCACGTATCTCATATCAAGAATGGACCCATTGAAGTATATCTTTCAGAAGCCTATGCCCACCAACAAGCTAGCCAAGTGGCAGATCCTGTTGAGTGAATTTGACATTGTCTACGTGACTCAGAAAGCAATCAAAGGACGGGCCCTAGTAGATCACCTCGCTGAAAACCCTGTGGATGGAGAATACGAGCCTCTGAAGACGTATTTTCCTGATGAGGAGGTATCCTTCATAGGAGAGGACATTGCAGAATCTTATGACGGTTGGAGGACGTTTTTCGACGGAGCAGCAAATTTCAAGGGAGTTGGCATAGGATCAGTCCTAGTATCAGAAACCGGCCAGCATTATCCGGTATCCGCCAAGCTCAGGTTCCCATGCACCAACAATATGGCCGAGTACGAAGCTTGCATCTTGGGGCTCAAGATGGCCATTGACATGAATGTCCAAGAGTTCCTAGTGATTGGAGATTCGGATTTGCTTATACATCAGGTCCGAGAAGAATGGGCGACCAAGAACTCCAAGATACTCCTGTATTTGAATCATGTACAGGAGTTGAGAAAGAGGTTCATAAAGACAGAGTTCCGGCATGTTCCCAGAGTCCAGAATGAGTTTGCCGATGCATTGGCCACTCGATCATCATGATCATCCAGCTTACTGTGCTCATGTCGAGGAAGAAGCAGACGGAAAGCCTTGGTTTCACAATATCAAGGAGTTTTTGGCCGAAGGAAAATATCCAGAGCTTGCAAATGCTATTCAGAAGCGCACTCTGCGAAGATCCAACAATTTCTTCCACGGCGGAGGAATCCTGTATAGAAGAACTCCGAATTTGGGATTTCTAAGATGTGTTGACGCAAAGGAAGCACCCAAACTGCTAGAGGAAATTCATGCTGGGACCTGTGGTCCACATATGAACGGTTTTGTCTTAGCCAAGAAGATACTCCGGGCAGGTTATTTCTGGATGACTATGGAAACGGACTGCATCCAGTATGTGTGAAAGTGCCACCGCTGTTAGATCCATGCAGACATGATAAAAATGCCTCCGAATGAGCTTAATGCAACAAGCTCACCATGGCCATTCGCCGCATGGGGAATGGATGTTATCGGACCAATCGAACCGGCCGCATCAAATGGGCACAGGTTTATCCTAGTAGCAATTGATTATTCCACTAAATGGGTTGAAGCATCTTACAGAGCAGTGACTAAGAAAGTCGTGGCAGACTTTGTCCGTGACCGTATCATTTGTTTATTCGGGATCCCAGAATCAGTCATTACTGACAACGGTTCCAACCTCAACAGTGATTTGATGAAAGCCATATGAAAGCCATGTGTGAAACCTTCAAGATCAAACACAAGAATTCCACAGCCTACAGGCCTCAGATGAACGGAGCTGTAGAAGCCGGCAATAAGAACATCAAGAAGATATTGAGAAAGATGGTAGAAAAGCATAAGCAGTGGCAAGAGAAGCTGTCATTTGCTTTGTTAGGGTATCGCACCACAGTCCGCACATCGACTGGTGCAACTCCCTATATGCTGGTTTATGGTACGGAAGCGGTCATCCTCGCCGAGGTAGAAATTCCATCCCTAAGAATCATACAGGAAGCATAAATCGACGATGCAAAATGGGTAAAGAGTCGTTGCGAACAGTTAGCTCTCATAGATGGAAAGAGAATGAACGCGGTTTGCCATGGTCAACTTTACCAAAACAGAATGACCAGAGCCTTCAACAAGAGAGTCAGACCAAGACGGTTTACACCAGGGCAGCTGGTGTTGAAGAAGATTTTTCCACATCAAGATGAATCCAAAGGGAAGTTCTCCCCTAACTGGCAAGGTCCATGCACGGTTCGTCGGGTTCTAACAGGAGGAGCCCTTATACTTGCAGAAATGGACGGAGAAGTTTGGCCAAAACCGATCAATTCAGATGCAGTCAAGCGCTACTATGTGTAATCTTATGTTTTCCTATATGATTTAATTTAAAATATGTCTGACCTGATTCACGTTTAAGAGGAGATACGTAGGCAGCCTTATGGGTTCGGTCACAATTCAATAAAATTTTCATTTCCCCCCGCAATTGGAAACTGGGGCAGAATTTTGAGGAGGACCCTCAAAATTCCGAAGTAACTTCAGTCGATCATTGCAAGCAGCCGTCAGAAGCATCAACCCACTAAACTGGGGCAGAATTTTGAGGAGGGCCCTCAAAATTCGGTAGCAAGAAAGGTCGCAATGTTTTGAACCACTTCGCGGTCGTTGGTTCATATAAAGCTGTTTTTTTAAATATATATACATATATTATACCTTTAACAAAACTCATGCATGCCTATTATCGAAATCGCTTTGTTTGACAACGCTGCCCCGAGGGTACCTACAGTATCACCATAAACAGAGTCGAGCCAGTCAAGCGAAGCCAGCGGGAACGCGAACTAACCGGTCCCTTTACAAAACTCACGATTTTTCTTTGGGATGCAGGCACCCAAGTCACAAATCATCAAATCCATTTATACACTCGTACTTTCAGGAATACAACTTTCGAAATTATCGCTTCACAACCACTATCCATACACGATATCCCCAGCAGCCACAATATCGCAATCAACAACCAGCTATCCGCTATCAGCTAAGCATCTTTTACTATTATTTATCTCTCATCTTCTGCATAAGGCTACTATTCTGCCTTCCGAGGTTAAGCTCTATCTCCATTTGCATTTTCTTGCATTGCATAAGGCTACTATTCTGCCTTCCGAGGTTAAGCTCTACCTCCATTTGCATCTCTTGCACTGCATAAGGCTACTATTCTGCCTTCCGAGACTAAGCTCTTTCTCCATAATTGCATAAGGCTACTATTCTGCCTTCCGAGGTTAAGCTCTACCTCCATTCGCATTTCTTGCATTGCATAAGGCTACTATTCTGCCTTCTGAGGTTAAGCTCTACCTCCATTTGCATTTCTTGCACTGTATAAGGCTACTATTCGCCTTCCGAGACTAAGCTTTGTATCCATAATTGCATAAGGCTACTATTCTGCCTTCCGAGACTAAGCTCTGTCTCCATAATTGGATAAGGCTACTATTCTGCCTTTCGAGGTTAAGCTCTACCTCCATTTGCATTTCTTGCATTGCATAAGGCTACTATTCTGCGTTCCGAGACCAAGCTTTGTCTCCGTTTGCATCGGCTGAAACATCGCCATTTTATTTAAGTCCTGCATCGGCTGAAAGATCGCCATTTATATTTACACTTTACATCGGCTGAAATATCGCCATCTTATTTAAGTCCTGCATCGGTTGAAAGGTCGCCATTTATATTTACACTTTACATTGGATGAAAAATCGCCATTTCATTAAATCTTGCATCGGCTGAAAGATCGCCAAATCCTGCATTTCATGGGCTGAAAGATCGCCAAAATCGTCCGAAGGCGTCATCGTTCAGAGGCACCATTTTCATAGCCCGAGAACATCATGTCATGGCCTGAGGACCCCACTTTTATCTCTGCATCACATTATTCAAAGGCATCATGGTTCGGAGGCATCATTCTTATAGCCCGAGAACATCATTTCATAGCCTGCGAATCCTTTATTATATGTTTCATGGCCCAGGACACCGGTCCGAGGACGTCATCCTAACCGTCCAAAGACAGCATTCATGGTCCAACGAGAACTTGCATCACATTTAAATTTATGCACAATATATATTCGCATTGCTCATTTGTAGGTAAACCGGCTAGCAACGGCCGTCTCAGCAAGAGCGATCCCGCTCCAGTTCCCGCAGCCTATCAGACTCTGACCATCCTTCTCAACCTGAACACCGCGTCCACTTTTCGAAAATCTCCATCGGCATATTCCGCCTATGGATCCCGAACTACATATGGCCTGATTCCCGTAAGACCAGGGATATGTAGGCAGCTCAGGAACCAGAGCTCGGTCAAAATTCTTCAAATCGTTTCGTTTGGTCAAAATTGGCCATCATAACTTTACCCGACAACTCTTTCATCCTTCCCGGGTAAAGAGGGGCAGCTGTTGATACCTAATTTTTTCCTATATAATTTTTATATACAAAATACTTTCAAAAATAGCATATATATGCATATATAAGCATACCTAAGTGTTTTGGTATTTTTCCTAATTTTTAAGATTTTTTAAATCGACTTATTGTCCATTTTAGCAATTAAAAAAACGTCAGTAATTATTCCCAAAGTTTATCGTTTTGGTGAATAACTTATTTTATTCTCATATTTACACCAAAATATAATTAAGGTGATTTTTGCATATTTTACAAATTTATTTCATATTTTTTAAAGCTAAATTGCATATAATTGCAATTATAGCCTATTTTACGATTAATAGTATTTTATAATTGTAAAATTAGGTCCAGTATTTTTAAATTTATATTTGTGCTATTAATTATTTCAGTATTTTTAATTTACTTTTAAAATCAGCTTTACTATTAAAAAGGGAAAATTGGCTATTCAATATCTAGCCCCACTTCTATTTCAATTATAGCCCTATTTCATTTCAATTTCGGCCCCTAAATTGACCCAATTAATCAGCCCAATTTAAGTCCGGACCCAACCCACGACCCAATTCCAAACGACCCGACCCGTTTCCCACCGACCGTTGATAACTCAAGATCAACGGCCAAAACTCACCCTTCCATAATTAAACCTAACAACCTACCCTAATCCCCCTCATTCTCACCGGACCCGCCGCCCTGAAATCCCAAAAACACTCTCAAATCCTCTCAACAACTCTCCGAAACCCTAGCCTCCTCCCACCTTCCTTCACCGGATTTTCACCGGAATCCATGGCTTCCCAGCCCATGGATGGTCTCTACCCACCCTCTCCACCATTAGACCTTGAGTGTTCGAGGTCTGGAAGGCTGTCTTCGATGGTTCTCCCTCCGATCTTCTCCGATCTTCGATTCCATGGCTTCTCCGGCCATGCTCCGGCACATTCGAGACCCAGGAGCCTGATTCTTGACCTCTCCGACTCAAGATCGGACCTGTCTCCAAGCCTTTCTCATTTCTAGGGTTTCTCCGAAACCCTAAGCCATTCGAGGTTCTTTCACCGTTATTTGTTTAGATCTATACTGTGTCTATGCTTTTCTTTCCATCTAGAGTGTTTTCCCCAAAAGTTTTTGTCTAGATCGTTTCTCTCCGATTTTAAGGTTTCTAAAAGGATTTTTGGGAAAAAAAATCTTTCTGATTCTTTTTCTTCTTTGCTTTATGTGTGTTTGTTTACACCATGCTCGTATGATTTCTTTTATTTTATGCATATATTGTCTTTTACCTCTTCTTTTCTACTCCTGCTATGTTTTCACTACTCTTCTGCTATGTGTGCCTACCGTTTGATTTTTTGGACTCTGTTCATGTTCTTACATGCTTCATCTACTTGTGTTCAAGTTTGTATTATTTCCTTCTTCTGAACTCGTTTAGGCTCTGAGTTTTCTCAAATATGTTCTTCATGATTTTTCTTCCTTTGTCGTTCAAGCATGCTATCATATCTGTTTTTGTTGAGACTCTGAAACAAATGGTTTGCTTTCCATGTCTGATTCAATTGTGAAACCCTAGGATTTGGGGGTTTCCTTTGACGACTTTGATTTTTGTGTTCAAGTCAGGGTTCCACATTGGGACCCTGGACTCTCAGACTCATTTTGAGTCTGCAGATTGAACCTGCATCTCCTTGCTTATGATTCTGAATTTTTCTTTGGTTAAATTCTCTTTTAAATAACTTAACAGTCTCTTCTTGATTTACATATTCGTGTGTTTATATATGAGAACTCTTCTTTCAGAAAAGGGCTTTGCCAACTACTGATTGATCCCGAATTTCTTTAATTGTGTTCACTTGATTGTTACTGGTTTTCCCTAATTGAACCTTTCTTTACCCCTTTTTCTGACTTGATTCATTCAAGTAAAAGTCTGAAATTTTAATTTTTACTGGTTGATTCCCTTTCCTTTTTTTCACAAACCGTGTACTATTAGTTTGTTGCCTTAAATAGCTTCTATGTACTTAACCTTTATTATACTACTGGAAAAATATTTTTTCAAAATCCCTTGCCATAATTGTTTTTACCCGTTTGAAATCAGAATCCCTTAACTAAAGGGAGACTGATTGCAATGTTATTTCCTTACCTTTTTTCTTGCTTATTTGCTGCATTATAAAAGGGGCTCGACCCTTCTGCATTGAAACAAGTTTTAAGCTCTGAAAAAACTTTACAACTGCAGAATTTTGAACTTCTGCATCCCAAAAGTTCAATGCTCATACTCTCACACACCCACTTTCAGTCACAATACTCTTGCAAATTCTCTACTCTCTACTGAGACTTTTGTACTGCTTTGCTTGCAACTTGGCATTTCAAGACTACTGTTTTACTTACCTGTTTTCCCTAAAATTGGTATGTCTCCATTTGATTTCAGTTCCTTCACTATGTGTTTACTTTACTGTTGTCCTATTCCTGTCTACTTTGCTGTTCATATTCTGTATTAAACATGTTACTTTCTTTTATGTTCATTGTCTGTTATGAATCCCCCATACCGCCATTCCCTTTTGTGTACTGAGTTAAAGTTCATGGCCTGGCAGTATCCAAATTGCTGCCCAGGTCTGAACCTGACCTTCAATAGTTCCTAACTCTCAAATTTAAGTTGACAGGCTGGTCAGGGGTGTGCCAGTATCCTAGGTGCTGGGCATGAACACCAGTTTGTTACGGCCTTCCCTGATTCCCCCTCTATTGCACTTACACTTATTCTTAGTCTCTAAATTCTGCCCCCCCTCCTATGAGCCTTGCCTTGGGGACCTTGAGTTCCCTCTGAACTTGGACATTTGAGGGCTGGCCATTCCACACTGCACCATAATCTGATCCTGCAAATGTAATTGGGTGTAAGCACTGCCTGGAGTACATGAAGCTCCTTGGAACTTTGACACACACAAATGAGAAAGGCTTTGGAAATCTGATCTTTGGAAGTTGGTTTATTTCATGTTTCAGACTGGGAGTCTGAATTAGGCTCTCCTTGGTTGGAATTTTAATCTCTGATGTAATTTTTATTTACTTTTCTGGATTTATTCAAGTTGTAATAATTTTGTAATACTTGTGGGGTGTATAGTAAACAATGGGGGAGGGTCTCTCATGTTATGCATATGGGGTGGATATCATGTTTTAGGTCTTTAGTTCCGCAACCACAACACTTTCGTATATGTTTCTGCATAGAGAGATCCTGCCTATAGTTTTTTTCCATATAGATATCCTGCCTATAGTTATTTTCAATACTGCATATAGAGATCCTGCCTATAGTTTATTTCATTTCAGCATACAGAAGCCATGCCTATAAGATTATGCATTTCAACATATAGAAGCCATGCCTATAAGTTTCTCCATTTCTGCACATGTATATGACATTAGGCAAAACAATCCATAGGCTAAGTAATAATCAATTGCATCCTAGATACCATGCTCATAGGATTCCTGCACTTGCATAGCCATTTTAAAATCAGTAACGCTTAGAATTCATGCCTATAAGAGCAGTCGTTTAAATCTGATTCATCCGTAAGTCTAAAGTCAGTAATAATATTGTTAACATCTGCGGAATTGGTTCATCTCTAAAATCAGTAATCCTCCCTTAAAATCAGTATGTATCACCTTGTTAGACATCATGCCTATAGGTCTCACCTAGGCAAACTATTAGGTAATCAATTAATTATACCAGTCTTTAATAATCACAACCAGCAGGCAGGCCTAATTTGGACTTCTTATCTGAAAATATGTAATAAATCAGCCACCCTCCCCCCTTTTCATTTAATTTAATTAAAGACCTAACCAGTACTTGCAAGTCATGCTAAACAATTTCTATTTTGAATGAGGAGGCCCCTTTGAGCCTTAACTGCTATGTGTTTTCCCCTTAATTGCTCTTATGTGTTTTGTTTGTCGCACTACATTTTGGCCTTTGAAACTTCAAAAGCCAATATCCCTTCCCTTTAGGAATAGTAGTCCCAACAGCCTCCGAGACTGATAGGACTGGGGCGGGTAGTAGCATTCAATAAGTAACGAGACTATTCCGCGCTTTAGTACCTTAACGGGGTAGGAAAGGGTAGATATGGATATGATGATCACGCGATAACATCACGCGTATAATTGGTTACCGGGTGTTGCGTGGATGATCCATGTTATTTATAAACCTAGGACCCCCCTCCCTCCTTATGTACTTTCGTTATTGTTTTCTTTAAACTGTCAGTTTCCAGCTCTTTAAACCTTGTATTTCGCTTCAAATCATTTAAAACCTCTTTGAATTTCCAGCACTGTTTTCTTTTTGAACTTCCGCCCATTTCACTTCTTTTATCTGATTGTTTGCACTCGTTATTTGATCCTTATTTTCCTGCACTTATACATTCTTTTAAACAACTATGAAACCACCTATTTCTTGACTTCAATATGTTTATTTAACCTTTATACATTCCTACTTGTAATCGTTATGTGGAAGTTGTCTTGTATGTTTACTTGTTTTAAAGTCACAATTGTAACATGGTCGGGAACCACACTAGTGGATCTTGGGGGGTGCCTAACACCTTCCCCCTGAGATAATTTCAAGCTCTTACCCATTCTCTGGTTCTTCTTTCTTTTAAATAGTGTCCTAATGCACTTAATCATTAGGTGGCGACTCTTCTAAATCTCAAACCCAAATTCCCAAAAGGAATAGAGTTGTCCGTCCAAATGTCGTAAACCCGATTTCGCCTTTAGAAAAAGGGGGCATCGACAACTTGGGCTGGCCATTCCACACTGGACTTACTCAATCCCTGTTGTACATGTCTGGGTGTGAGCACTGCCCGGGATCCTTGAGATCCTTAGGGAACTCTTACACACCTGGACATGAATATGGCTATGACATCCTTGGCATTTGAGAGTACTGAAGGCCTGGTATTCCCAGTTTTGCTTTGGGCCTACTTCAGGCTCCCTATAGTTAATCTATGTTTCATTTGTGTAATTCATTCAATAATTGGTCTGTAATAATTAATTGTAAACAGATATTGGGGAGATTAGTGAAAAGGGAGGGTAGCTATATGATCTTATGGGTAATGTTGGGTAGAAACCATGTTTCTAGGCTTTACATTATGCAAATCTGCATTCAGTAATCATGTTACTAGGACTGATGTGTTCATTTGCATTCAAACCATGTTAAACCTACATTAGATATCCTGTTTTAGGGCTTCACGCTTATTGCCTTAGTATACTACATATCACTATTCCATGCTTTAATTTTGCGCAAGTACTTTCACTTAGAGATCCTGCTACTAGGTTAATAATCCTGCCTTAATAAACTGACATGCATTAGATACCATGTTTCTAGGAACTCTGTTTGCATTCGTTTGAACTATGTCTATTTCGATTAAAATAAATAACTGTCCATGAAAAGGCATAGAAAACAGCCCTACTTATAGATGTCATGTTTCTAAACACAAACTGGTGCAAATCACCTGTTAAAAATCTGTGTCACCTAGAACAGCATATTTGTGGGTTGAACAATTTCTTAAACTGTTCGAACAGTTCCTGTAATTATGATTACGTATAGTTCCCACGCCTGGCAAGCCTTAGGCGATTAATGTCCTTATATAAAACTGGAAACTGCATTTTAATTGTGTATAAACTGGTTAAGTCTTACAGGTTTAAAATCAGTAGGCAAACTGATTAGGACCTTGCCGTTAAGTTTTGAAATATTGTCGCAAGATCTGTGTATTAATGTTCACCTAGACATCCTGTCCTAGGGTTCTTTCTAAAAATTACCTGAATCTGTGTTTGAGACGTGCTGTTTATTTGCCTATATACATGCGGAGGTAAACATGAGCCTTTTAACTGCTTTTTTCCATATTTGCTTGTCCTACATGTTATTTGTTTGTCGCCTAGATTTTTGCCTTTTAAATACCTTAGGTTTGTCTAGAACTGCCCAGATTTAGAGGTCCTAAGCTCCTCCAGGACCACAAGGAAGGGACGGGTAATAGCACGCTTAGAGTTCGTTAACAAAAACTCGCTTAATAACCACTAAGGGTTGGGATAATGGGTAGTAAAAGGATATGATGTACTGTGTGCTAATGCAACGTGTAGCCCCTCTCATTAAGGAGTGATTACCGGGCATTGCATGAATATGATCCTATAGGATGAACAACTTAGGACCCCTTCATCCCATTTACATATGTGTGCTTAGACTGCTTATCTGTTTAAGAATCTCTTTCACATATGTGTTCTTAGACTGCTTATCTGTTAAAATCTTACTTATTTTACATATGTGTGCTTAGACTGTCTATTTGCTACTTGACTGATTCACAAAGTAAGTTCGATCGGGACCCACCGTTGTGGACCGCGAGGGGTGCCTAACACCTTCCCCTCAAGGTTATTCCGAGCCCATACCCTAATCTCATGTAATGCAAACTGGTTACATGAGTTAATGGCTCTAGTTGCCCTAACGCACCTTAATCCGTTAGGTAGCGACTCTTCAAACACCCAATTCCTAAAAGGAAACGAGTTGTTCCCAATGAATGTCGAAACCCGGACTTCCCCTGCGAAAGGGAAAAAAGGGGGCGCGACAGCATGGTGACTCTGCTGGGGATATTATAGGCTCTTAACATAACGAACTTATTCTTTTGAATTAGTCTTGAACATGCTTTATCACATTCCCCTTATTTGGTTTTAACTACTTATTTATGATTTCCTTTATTTCCTAAAATTGATTTATCTCTTTGTTTTCTTTCTCCGTAACTGTCTTTCAATTATTTAAATACTGCATTTACGGGTTTTTTTACGTGCAAATACTTGACAACATGCTATTTATTGTTGCATAAATCATGCTCCGCATCATATTCCACTCGTGTGTATCAAATCCTATAGCAACACTTGATGAGTGGTTGCGCTCTTCCAATTTATTACCCTTAAATTCGGAAAGGCTTATTTGCGGTAAAACTAGTCGATCAGCGGTGCAGTCGACGGTTCCGTGCCTTTCCCCCTCAAGTTGTCCGCTTGAGGGTACCACTCTATACCCCCATAGTAACCTTACTCTTATTGTAATTGTGCATGCATCATGGTCAAACCTAGTCGGATTAATATGTTGTCCACATAATAATCCTTTAAGACGAGCCTTATCCAAAAGTCCACCGGGGTTTCCATAATCCCAACGGACATAATCACGTTCTGTGCATTAATTTGGAGAACTAAATGCCAATATACTAATCATGAATGTACAAATAGTCGAGTCTAGTGGGGGAGAAGGGCCTAACCTTTTTGTCTTGCAGAAAATGAGGCACGAGGTCCCAGATTCGGCATGGTCAGCAACATTCCACCATTGCTACTAGATTGGTGGGAGGACCTTTCCTCAAGTAACAAGAAATACGTGAGAAAGCACTTAGGCAATTTACCTTCTCTACTAGACATTCAGCCAAACAATATGTTGATCGAGGCTGCCACTTTGTTCTGGGACAGTGAAAGGGCTGTGTTCCGTTTTGGGGATATGGAAATGACACCACTCTTAGAAGAAATCGGGGAACTTGCGGGACTAACTTGGGATAGCCCTGGGTTGTTGGTACTGGAGAACCGTACTGGTAAAGGGTTCTTAAAGATGATGGGGTTGAAGAAAAACACTAACTTGGAATGCCTGAAAAAAATCCTACATACCCTTCGAATACCTGTATGAGAGATATGGCCATAGCAAGTCCTACCGTACCTTCCATGACGAGCTTTCAATAACTTCTCTGAGACACATCCATCGCAGAGCGTTCGTGTTCATTGTGTGCTTCTTGGGCCCGATAGTGTTCCCGATGAAAAGGGGAAGAATCCATACTAGATTGGCCATGGTTGACAACACTTTGATGGAAGGGATCAATGGACAGACATACACTATAGTCCCCATGATCATAGTCGGCATCTACAGGGCTCTGGAGCGCTGTCAAAGAGGGATCAAGCATTTCGAGGGTTGTAACATGCTGCTGCAGTTGTGGTTATTAGAACATCTTCAAGGGGCCAATATCGCCAAGAACTTCCGCGAAGGGCTTGGAACGACCATATTGCCTTCCATCACCCCAAGCGGATGACTTACATTCTGGACAGCTTTGCTCAGCCGGAAAGTGCCAAAGAGTGGGTAGAGTTCTTCGACAATCTGACCGAGGAACAAGTGCAATGGATGTTTGAATGGTTCCCAACAGACGAGTTCATCATCAGATCCAAGGACGCTCCACACTTGGTGCTGATTGGGTTGAGAGGAATATACCATTATGTCCCTATCTGAGTTATGAGGCAAGCAGGCAGGAAGCAGGTTGTACCAAGGGTTTCCAAGATGAGTCACTTCAGAGAAGACTTTCAGGACGACGACGTCCCTTACAAGTACCAAGCTCAGCACATGTGGCACTGCAAGATCATTGTGGAAAAGAACACCATTGAGCTAGACAGGTATCATGCTGGGTGTGAACCTCTCTACCCAGCATGGTTAGAAGACAACTTAAAGGGAATGGTGAGACCAGAAGCTGGTCGAGGGAATAGGATCATAGACGAAGAAGCTGAGGCTCAAGTCAAATACAACAGGCTGCGCAAGAGGGTCCACGACTCTGAGAATGAGCACCGGGAAATACACGAGACAAATATGAGGCTGATCAACGAATGGAAGGAAATGGCTATCACTTCCAACAGAAGGTTGGAGTATCTGGAGTGAGGATTAGTGTAGCTGGAGGGAAAAATCATAAAGAGGATTGAGGATTGCCAGAATGCTGAAGGAAGCGAAGGAGGACATTTGGCTAGAGCCTACCTACTGCTGGGTCTGCGCGAGCTGGGAAACCTGTATGATGAAGTTAGGAAGATCGAATCTGGGGAAGGTCCTTCTAGGACCAAGTAGGCGAGATTTATTTGCTTTCCTAAATGTAATAAGGCCAAGTGCCCATAGTGACTTACTTTTATATTATCTTAGTGTCGTTTTGGGATTCGTCTATTTTCATATTATGAAATGAGGCATTTACTGGCATCTAAAGTTCTCCAAATCTATTTGACGCTAGGCCTACCTCGGGCACAACGAGGCTCCCAAATTAGGACACGAATTTACATTCCCGCAATATGTGTTTAAATACTGCAAACATTTTAGAATCATTACTGACTTGGCTACCTTTTGTTTTTCTTTCTTTCTTTTTAATTATTCCCATTCCCCAAAAAAGGTTGGTTCGTGCATATTGGCATCATCAGCTTATCACACAAGATCCAGGGGACCTCCACCTTCTCCTCTTCTTAGTCCACCAAAAGGCAAGGGAAAAGCAAAAATAGAAGATTTGAACGGCACCGGAAAGGAAAACAACACAGGGGTTGAATACGCAAAAACTTCTGAGGGTCGGGGTACTCAGGGCCCAAATGATGCAGTTTCATGGCTCGAGCAGAAAATATTGGAACTCCAGAGTGAGCTCGAGCATATCCGGAATGTGGCAAACCTATCTTTCTCACTCAGCGTCCCAGACATCAGTCATCCAAAAACTCAGAACCCCGCACCACCTCAAAACACACCCAACAAGCGCCCACAAAATCCACATGTGCCTCACTATTATACAACTCCACCACACCTACCACACTCTACAAAATGCTTTACCAGTCATTCCTGAACCCCAGAATTCCACCAATGATCACCACCACACTCAGATTCCAGGCCACCAAAACAACCCTATATATGTAGAAACCCTACCTCACTCCCCTTAACCCATCTCCTATGCATCAGAATCTATTGAGAACGACATGCCCATTAAGAACTTGGCCGAGGAGCTCAAGAAGTTGACCAGCCGAGTTCAAGGCGTAGAAGGAGGCAAGGGGATAGAAGGTCTGAACTACGAAGACCTATGCATACAGCCGGATGTAGAACTGTCGGAGGGTTACAAACCTCCCAAGTTCGAGATGTTTGACGGTACAGGTGATCCCAGGGTCCGTCTGAGGACCTATTATGACAAGCTTGTCGGGGTCGGAAAGGATGAAAAGATCGGGATGAAACTCTTTATGAGGAGTCTTACGGGAGATGTTTTGTCCTGGTACATCAGCCAGGATCCTAAGAAATGGTCCAACTGGGTGAGTATGGCATCGGATTTCATGGACCGATTCAGGTTCAACACAGAAAATGCACCAGATGTTTTCTACATTCAGAACCTCAAAAAAAAACCCACTGAGACTTTCCGCGAGTATGCTACTCGTTAGAGGTCAGAAGCGGATAAGGTCAGACCATCTTTGGACGAGGAACAGATGAACAAGTTCTTCATCAGAGTACAGGATCCGCATTATGAAAGATTGATGGTTATTGAAAACCATAAGTTCTCTGACATCATCAAACTGGGTGAATGGATCGAAGAAGGCATCAAGAGCGGGATGGTAACGAACTTTGAGGCATTGCAGGCCACTAATAAAACATTGCAGTTAGGGGGTATATCCAAGAAGAAGGACGTAGGGGCAGTAATGGTGGCCCAAGGCCCAAAATCTTCACTCACATACCAAATACCTCCACCCACACACCAAACACCTCCACCCACATACCAAGCACCTCCACCTACATATCAACCCTCATCTCTCAAATATTCCCGATCGGCCACTGTCTACACACTTATGATTCTCAATCATCTCATTTCCAGTCACCTCCAACTCATCAAAACCACCCAAGACCACGACCCAATTTTGACCGCAAACTACCCAGGTAATACGCTGTTATTGCGAAACCCATCGTCCAGCTGTATGAAAGGTTAAAAGCCGCTGGTTACATTACTCCTATTCCCACTGTGGCAGTGGAGAACCCATCCCGATGGGTCAACCCAAACAAAACCTGTGCATATCACTCCGGTATGAAAGGGCACACCATTGACGAATGCCGCACATTAAAGGACAAAATCCAGACACTGATTGACAACAAGGTTATACAGGCGAAAAAGGTTACACCTAATGTCCGCAATAATCCTCTCCCGGATCATAAGGGTGGTAGAATACATGTTATAGAGATAGATGAAGAATGGGATTCTGAAGGGCTAATCGGGCTTATTCAAGAAGGCGATGACTTTAAACTTGCAGTCACACTCACCCCAATTGTAGTACAGACGCAGTCGCCAGTCGAGGTTGAGATAGCTGCATCGGTTCCATTTGAGGTAGAGGTAGCTCCACCTGCGGCCACCCCTGTTCCATTTGAAGTAGAAGTGGCCACGCCTTTCACAGTGACAGTATCAACCACACCTCCTTTTGATTCAAAAGCAATACCCTGGGATTACATTGCCGAATCGAGGTGAAAAGGAAAAACCAAGATGGAGGAATCCGACGCTGCACAAGGAATGACTAGGACCGGAAGAATCTATACGCCTGAACACTTGGGAGGGCCAAGTAAGGATGCCACTACCAAGCAGCCTGTCATTGAAACAGGACCAGATGACCTTTGGAGGAAAGTACAAGCAAGGGAATACTCCGCCATCGATCATTTGAACAAAACCCCAGCTTAGATATGCATCCTGTCACTGTTGCAAAATTCGGAGGCACACAAGAGTGCTTTGATGAAGGTGTTGAGCGAAGCTTAAGTGCCCAACAACATCACAAGCGAAGAAATGGCTAACATGGTGGGACAGGTGTTGGGAAGTCACAAAATCACTTTCCACGAGGATGAGTTGCTGCCTGAGGGTCTGAATCACAACAGAGCACTGCACATCACAGTGCAATGCGAAGACTACTTCATTACCAGGGTCCTGATTGATGGAGGATCCAGTCTTAATATTTGCCCATTGACAACACTGAAGAGGTTGGGCAAAGGCCTATACGAGATACGAGAAGGGACCATGAACGTAAAGGCTTTTGATGGGTCTCAAAGAGCTACCATGGGAGAAATTAATCTCTATCTGCAAATGGGGCCAACTTGGTTCGACGTCGAATTCCAGGTGCTTGACATATCAGCTTCATACAATCTTCTATTGGGCCGACCATGGATACATGCTGCTGGGGTTGTGGCTTCCACACTACACCAGGCCGTGAAGTTTGAATGGAACCATCAGGAGGTGATCATTCACGGGGACGGGAGTAACCCCATTTACACCAGTCAAACCATCCCGGTTATCGGGAACAGAAAAAGGTTAGGAGGGGAAACCTATCATCACATCGAACATGTCAATGCCGTTGAGAAAGACAAATGGTGGAGTAGCAAAATAGAGAGCATACTAGCATGGTCTGGGTATGAACCCGGCAAAGGGCTTGGGAAGAATCTCCAGGGTATTACCAAATCAATACAGCTGAAACGTCACGGTACTACTTTCGGGCTCGGATACCAATATACATGGCAAGAGTATGTTGACTGGTCGCCTCCATGGCGTTGACCTTGTTATCCTCTCGAGCAACCAGTGCCACATCTGGGTCAGACTTTTCACCAAGCTGATACAATATGGGGAACTGCAGAAGAAAAAGCGTTAGCTGGGTAGAGGAATCTGTTCCCGGAGGACGAGGAGGAGGATGAAGGCCCCACTATTCAGACTGTGGAGAAGGGAGATGTTCTCAAGAACTGGACTACCATACCATCCCGAGCCCGCCGAGTCCCTAGCATTATTATTACTTTTCCTGATAAACCGATAACTGTGACATGTAATGAGACAACGCAACATAAGGATAGTGACTCAGAGGAAGAGGATGAAATACCTGAGGAAGTTGTCAGAGAGGTTGAGAACTTTGAGAATAAGCCTAAGTCCAACCTGGACGAAACCGAAGCAGTAAATTTGGAGACGCCGAAATCGTCAAGGAGACTCGCATAAGCATTCACTTATCGCCAACAGAGAAAGAGGAGTACATTCGTTTCTTGAGGGAGTATGAGGATATCTTTGCATGGTCATATGATGACATGACCTGTTTGAGCACGTCCATAGTGGCTCACAAATTGCCTACCAATCCCATGTGTTCGCCAGTGAAGCAGAAACTCAGGAAATTAAAACCGGATATGAGCCTGAAAATCTAGGAGGAAGTTACTAAGCTGATCAAAGCCAAAGTCCTCAGAGTGGTTGAGTACCCAACCTGGTTAGCCAACATTGTACCAGTTCCGAAGAAAGATGGGAAAGTCAGAGTATGTGTTGACTATCGAGATTTAAATAGAGAAAGTCCCAAGGACGACTTTCCCCTGCCAAATATACACATCCTGATCGACAATTGCTCCAGGCATGAACTCCAATCCTTTGTAGATTGCTTCGTGGGTTATCACCAGATCTGGATGGATGAAGAAGACGCAGAGAAGATAACTTTTATTACACTATGAGGGGTATACTGCTACAAGATGATGCTATTCGGTCTAAAGAATGCTGAGGCTACTTACATGAGAGCCATGACAACCATCTTCCATGATATGATACACAAAGAAATAGAGGTGTATGTGGACGACGTCATTATCAAATCCAAGAAGGCCGCGAATCATATAGCGGACTTGAGAAAATTCTTCGACAGGTTAAGGAGGTACATTTTAAAACTAAACCCTGGAAAGTGTGCATTCGGGGTCCCCGCAAGAAAGTTACTAGGATTCATTGTCAGTCGTCGAGGGATCGAGCTAGGCCCGTCTAAGGTTAAGGCTATTCAGGAGTTACCGCCGCCTAGGAGCTAAAAGGACGTGATGAGCTTCCTAGGATGTCTCAACTATATCAGTCGCTTCATAGCACAGTCCACAGTTATATGTGAACCCATCTTCAAAATGCTGAGGAAAGATGCCGAAAAAAGTTGGACCGAGGATTGTCAGAAAGCTTTCGACAAAATGAAGGAGTACCTGTCCATACTACCGGTCTTGGTCCCGCCGGAGCCAGGTAGACCTTTGTTGCTCTATCTATCTGTATTAGATGGAGCCTTCGGATGCGTCCTGGGACAACATGACGAGACATGGAGAAAGGAGCAAGACATATACTACCTGAGTAAGAAATTCACACCTTATGAAGCGGGATACTCTCTGCTGGAACGCACTTGTTGTGCTTTGACCTGGACGGCCCAGAAATTGAGGCATTACTTCTGTGCCTATACCACATACCTCATCTCCAGGATGGACCCCCTGAAGTACATTTTTCAAGAACCCATGCCGATTGGGAAGTTAGCCAAGTGGCAGATACTGTTAAGTGAGTTCTATATCGTCTATGTAACTCAAAAGGCGGTCAAAGGACAAGCATTGGCTCTTGCTGAAAATCCTGTGGGAGGAGAATACGAACCCCTAAAAACGTATTTTCCTGATGAAGATATGTCATTCGTAGGAGAGGACATTACTGAAGCATACAACGGTTGGAGGATGTTCTTTGATGGCGCTGCAAATTTCAAAGGAGTGGGCATTGGAGCGATTTTGTTATCAGAAATAGGTCAACATTATCCGGTATCAGCCAAACTCAGATTTCCCTGCACCAAAAACATGGCAGAATATGAAGACTGCATACTAGGACTCAACATGGCAATCGACATGAATATTAAGGAGCTGCTAGTGATCGGTGATTCGGATTTGCTTGTGCACTAGGTACAAGGAGAGTGGGCCACCAAGAATGCTAAGATATTGCCATATCTGCACCGTGTACAAGAATTACGAAAGAGGTTCACGAAGATAGAGTTTCGGCATGTGCCTAGAATTCAAAATGAGTTTGACGATGCATTGGCCACTTTGTCATCCATGATACAACATCCTGACAAGAACTTCATCGATCCCATCTTAGTAAGGATCCACAGCCAACCAGCGTATTGTGCCCATGTTGAAGAAGAAATATACGGGAAGCCTTGGTTTCACGATATCAAAGAATATTTGGCAAAAGGATATTATCCGAAAAATGCAAGTCATACTAAGAAACGTACGCTTCGGAGGTTGTCCAATAAGTTCTTCCACAACGGAGGAACCTTGTACAGAAGAGCTCCTGATTTGGGATTGCTGAGATGCGTCGACACAAAAGAGGCTTCTAAGCTACTTGAGAAGATACGTGCTGGGACCTGCGGCCCACATATGAATGGTTTTGTGTTGGCCAAGAAGATACTTAGGGCCAGTTATTTCTGGATGACCATGGAGACAGATTGCGTCCAGTATGTCTGGAAATGCTACCAATGTAAAGTGCATGCCGATATGATAAAAGTGCCGCCAAATGAGCTCAATGCAACAAGCTCACCTTGGCCATTCGCCGCCTGGGGAATGGATGCCATCGGTCCAATTGAGCCCACTGCTTCAAACGGGCAAAAGTTTATTCTAGTGGCCATTGATTACTTCACAAAATGGGTAGAGGCCGCATCCTACAAGGCAGTAACTAAGAAAGTCATGGCAGATTTTGTCCGCGACCAGATTATTTGCCGGTTTGGAGTTCCAGAATCAATCATCACTGACAATGCCTCCAATCTCAATAGTGATTTGATAAAGACCTTGTGTGAGACTTTCAAAATCAAGCACAAGAACTCCACAGCATATAGACCTCAGATGAATAGAGCCGTAGAAGCCGCCAACAAGAACATAAAAAAGATACTAAGGAAGATGGTAGAAAACCACAAACAATGGCACGAGAATTACCCTTTGCCTTGTTAGGGTACCGCACTATAGTCCGTACATCAATTGGGGCAACTCCCTACTTACTGGTTTATGGTACTGAAGTTGTTATTCCTGCTGAAGTGGAGATTCGTTCTCTGAGAATCATACAAGAAGCTGAACTCAGCGACGCAGAATGGATAAGGAGCCGCTATGAGCAATTGGCCCTTATAGATGGAATAAGAATGAATAGTCTGTCACGGTCAGCTTTATCAGAACAGAATGTCCAGAGCATTCAACAAAAGGGTCAAACCAAGACAATTTGCACTAGGATAGCTGGTGCTGAAGAAGATCTTCCCACATCAAGATGAAGCCAAAGGGAAATTCTCGCCCAATTGGAAAGGTCGCTACATGGTTCACAGGGTGCTAACAGGAGGAGCACTCATACTTACGGAAATGGACGGAGAAGTCTGGCCAAAACCAATCAATTCAGATGCAGTCAAGAGATACTATGTTTAGACTGTCTATATTTCTTTATCGGATGTAATTGAACTATGCTTGACCTGATTCCTGTTTAAAAGGGGATACGTAGGCATCCCTGCGGGTTCGGTCATATCATAATAAAAATTCCATTTCCCCCCAAGATCAGAAAGTGGGGCAGAATTTGAGGAGGACCCTCAAAATTTCGGAGCAAGTCCAGCCAACGCTATTGCATGCCAGAAAGTCAGAAATTGGTTAAGAAACTGGGGCCGAATTTTGAGAATTCGCAAACGGCCGAAGGATCATCTACATAACTGGGACAGAATTTTGTGGAGGACCCTTAAAATTCTAACACAAGAAAGCTGCAATGTCTCTGAAATATGTTACAGTCACTGGTTCATCTGAAATTACTAGATATTTCACCATATTTCTAAAATAACTCTTTTTATCAATAATTGCATATTACTTTCAAAAACTCTATTTATGTAACAGCCAGGTTACCCAGGGAAACTCAAACAAGGCCTCCATAATAGAGGAGTAAAACCAGCAGACAAAGGCACGAACCAACCTCCCCTTACCAAACTTACAATTTTTCTTTGAGCGTAGGCACATCTGACGTAACAGTAGCATTCGCAAATATATACACGCAGCAAAATCACTATTAGTCGGGCCACCAGACGCCGAATAGATCTCAAGCTAAGAAATACTCTACTCTTATCTGCTACCTGTTCTTTGCATAGGACTAAGCCCTGTCCCGAAACCTTGCATGAGGCTAAGCCCTGCCTCCATGTTGCATAAGGCTAAGCACTGCCTTCTCTTTGCATGGGACTAAGCCCTGTCCCTCATCTTGAATGAGACTAAGCTCTGTCTCCACCTTGCATGAGGCTAAGCCCTGCCTCCATATTTGCATAAGGCTAAGCACTGCCTTCTCTTTGCATGGGACTAAGCTATGTCCCTCATCTTTGCATGGGACTAAGCTATGTCCCTCATCTTTGCATGGGACTAAGCCCTGTCCCGAACCTTGCATGAGGCTAAGCCTGGCTCCATATGCATATGGCTAAGCACTGCCTTCTCTTTGCATTGGACTAAGCCTGCCCCTCATCCTGCATGAGACTAAGCTCTGTCTCCACCTTGCATAAGGCTAAGCCCTGCCTCCATGTCTGCATAAGGCTAAGCACTGCCTTCTCTTCGCATGGGACTAAGCCCTGTCCCGCATCCTGCACGAGACTAAGCCCTATCTCAAATCTTGCATGAGGCTAAGCCCTGCCTCCATATCTGCATAAGGCTAAGCTCTGCCTTGCGTTTGCACGGGACTAAGCCCTGTCCCGAATCCTGCATGAGGCTAAGCCCTGCCTCCATATTTTGCATGAGGCTAAGCTCTGCCTCCTATTTGCATAAGGCCAATCATCGCCTTTATTTGTCGAGACTAAGCACTATCTCTCCGGCACTATCTATTTGCTCCTCTTTCGGGTTAAGATCTGCCCTCAACCTCACAAGACTAAGCCTTGTCTTGTTCTTTTTAGCATCATATTATTGCATCTTATGGGCTGAAATATAGCCAACTTGTCCAAAGGCGTCATCGTCTAGAGGCACCATCCTCATAGCCGGAAGACCCCATGTCATGGACTGAGGATCTCTCAAACTTGGATATCATTATTTAAAGGCGTCATGGTTCGGAGGCACCATCTTCATGGATCGAGAACATCATTTCATGGCCTGCGAATCTCTCACTGAACAAATCATGGCCTAGGACATCATGGTCTAAGGATGCCATCCTCAACAGTCCGAAGACAGCCTTCATAGTCCAAAGGGAACTTGCATCATGTTTAAATTCCCGCACAAATGTATGCTTGTAGTATCTTTATTTGCAGGTGACCCGGCAAGCAGCGCCTATCCAAGTAGGAGCAATCCTGCTCCGAGCCCTTCGACTATCTCAAACCTGACTTCTCCCATAAAACTGTTCTTGTACCTATCCCGAAACATTGTGCCCGTTCTTGTGATGACTTCATCGGTCTATTTCGCCGGTGAATCCAGAACCACACACTGCCTGATTCCTATAAAACCAGGGATATGTAGGCAGCTCGGAAGCCAAAGTGCGGCCAAAATATCCCAAACCATCGCGCTCAGTCGAAATTGGCCATCATATCTTTATCCGACAACTCTTTCATCCTTTCCGAGTAAAGAGGGGCAGCTGTTGATACCCAATTTTTCCAAAATTAGTTTTAAAATGCATATATGTCTTCATCTCTGTCTCACTTCTGAAAACCCTAATTTTGTCCTTTGATCTTCTCAGATCTATGCAGATCTGAGAAGAATCGGACCTATTTCACATATTTTTCATGAAAATCTTCTGGTTTTCTAAGTGACTTTCCATTTTCCTAAAGCTAGGGTTTCCTGAAAATCCTTTTCTCCAAAATGATTTCTGACTTTGAATGTTTAATCTCATGTTCTTATGAGTTTTGACCGATTTATGTTGAGCTTGCCTCAACCCTAATTAGTTTATGCTAAAACCCCAATTTTCTGATATTTTTGCTTTGACTTTGAGTCTGTCTGTGTTACTTGCCACATTATTTTGTTCTTTGCTTTGATTCTCATGATTTTCCTTTAGCCTAATTCGATGTCTTGTGATTTTTACCCTAGTATGTCTCTATTAGGGTTTTTGATTCGATTCTCGACTAATTCTGTGTGTTTATACTTGGCCTGTTTGTTTATTCATGGAAACCTATATTATTCTCCTTTAAATCAGTATTATTTTTGAGTTTTGATTCACTGATTTGCTTTATTAAGACCTATGTGCGATTCTTGATTATTTCCCTATTTTACACCTTTTAATTATTTTCTTGCCTTATTTGATTAGTCGTGATACTTATAGATTCCTCAAGATTGTTTCCTATTGAACCCCTATTTATTTACCCCTAATTGCCCATTATGTGCTTAAGTCTTACTTGATTTACTTTCCTTGAATATTGTCCTGCCCTTTATTGTTTGGTAATTACCCCTTAATTAGGGGAGGCTTTACTGATTTCGTGAATAATTGATTCTGTAAGTTCCCTTAATTGATGAATGATTGATCTCTTTACCTTATTCTGTTTAGCCCCTGACTACTATATATACTCTCCTCTATTCTCACTTCTGGACAACGAACATTAGTTCAAAAACACTCTTACACTTAAAAGCTCTATGTTCTTCTCTGTTACTTGCTTCACTGATCTGGCCGGCTGTAAGCCAAAGCTAGCTATTGCACAACATCTGCTCTAACTCTGTGTTTTCTCTCCCTAACTTGTATGTCCTAATTCAATTTCGAAGTCTAATACTCTATGTGTTTCATTGTTGTTTTAGTTCATTGATTATGAGTTCCAATCTTGTTCCTGTTTACTATCTTGTTTGCCCAATATGTAACTAGCACGTCTAAACTACATTGCCTAATTACTGTTTCACCTAGAATGTTTGAGTTTTATTCTGTTAGAATCTGTGATTAGTATGTCTAATCCACAATGATCTGCCTACTGCTTTATCTAGCATGCCTCAAGCTGTTTTGTTCTATATGTGTCAGCATGTCTATACCACGAATACTTGCGCACTGTTGTCTAGTCTGTTCATTTGGATCCCTGCTTATTCTACTTTGCTGATGAGATCATACTAAGTTGTCTAGTATCTCAAAGTAACTATAGTTGTGTGCTTAACCTGTCCACTGTTAATGTGTTTTCCACATGGCTGTTCTATGATCCTTGCTCTATGTCTCTACCACCAATTTTATAACTAACTTGTTAATCCTATAAAACTCCTGAAAATTTCTGTGCATCCTGTTGTTATATGCTCCACTATACACTGATGTGTTCTATGTGTCCCCCAATTCCCACTACCCCTGCGTGAAAGCTGTTGATTGAGTGATGCTGGACCTATTTATTCTATAATCAACTAGGTTGTTTTGCTGATTTTCGAAAGTGATTTGTACTGTTCTCAAACTGCTTCACTACTAAATTTGTTACATATTTTTAGAAAAACCTCTTTACTTCTAGAGTCATTTCAGTATTGTTTTCTTGTCAAAAAAAATAACCTTTGAAAACTATGTCAAGCACTCTCCTTCACTCTTAAGTCCCTAAGTTCTGCCCCTCCAGTGTGTGTACTGCCTTGAGATCCTCTTGAGATTCCTCTGAACTCTAGCACATTGGGGCTAGCCATTCCAGACTGCACTTACTCAATCCCTGTTGTGAAAGTCTGGGCGTGAGCACTGCCCAGGATCCTTGAGATCCTTAGGGAACTCTGACACACCTGGACATGAATTTGGCTATGAAATCCTTGGCATTTGAGACTACTGAAGGCCTGGTATTCCAGGTTTGCTTTGGGCCTACTTCAGGCTCCCTATAGTTAATCTATGTTTCATTTGTGTAATTCATTCAATCATTGGTCGATAATAATTAATTGTAAACAGATTTTGGGGTGACTAGTGAAAAGGGAGGGTAGCTATATGATCTTATGGGTAATGCTGGGTAGAAACCATGTTTCTAGGCTTTACATTATGCAAATCTGCATTCAGCAATCATGTTCTAGGACTGATGTGTTCATTTGCATTCAAACCATGTTAAACCTGCATTAGATATCCTGTTTTAGGGCTTCACGCTTATTGCCTCAGTATACTACATATCACTATTCCATGCTTTAATTTTGCACAAGTACTTTCACTTAGAGATCCCGCTACTAGGTTAATAATCCTGCCTTAATAAACTGTCATGCATTAGATACCATGTTTCTAGGAACTCTGTTTGCATTCGTTTGAACCATGTCTATTTCGATTAAAATAAATAACTATCCATGAAAAGGTATAAAAAACAGCCCCACATATAGATGTCATGTTTCTAAACACAAATTGGTGCAAATCACCTGTTAAAAATCTGTGTCACCTAGAACAGAATGTTTGTAGGTTGAACAATTTCTTAAACTGTTCAAACAGTTCCTGTAATTGTGATTACGTATAGTCCCCACGCCTAGTCAAGCCTTAGGTGATTAATGTCCATAAAACTGGAAACTGCGTTTTAATTGTGTATAAACTGCTTAAGTCATACAGGTTTAAAATCAGTAAGCAAACTGATTAGGACCCTGCCATTGAGTTTTGAAATACTGTTGCAAGATCTATGTATTAGTGTTCACCTAGACATCCTGTCCTAGGATTCTTTCTAAAAATTACTTGAATCTGTGTTTGAGACGTGCTGTTTATTTGCCTATATACATGCGGAGGTAAACATGAGCCTTTTAACTGCTTTTTTCCCTATTTGCTTGTCCTACATGTTATTTGTTTGTCGCCTAGATTTTTGCATTTTAAATACCTTAGGTTTGTCTAGAACTGCCCAGATTTAGAGGTCCTAAGCTCCTCCAGGACCATAAGGAAGGGACGGGTAACATCACTAAGGGGCGGGATAATGGGTAGTAAATGGATATGATGACCTGTGCGTGTGACGACCCGACCCATCGTCCCGTGAGAACCGCTCCGTTTCCCCCATTTCTTGCTTCGTTATGCTTCATTATCAGTGTCTTGTGTGAACGAGTTGAATTGGGTTGATTTTTGGAAGGAAATGAGACACTTAGTCTCTTTAAGGAGGGCTTTTTTGGAAAAGTCAACCGGATGTTGACCTATGAGTTAGAGGGCTCGGATGTGGATTCCAACGATTCAGTTAGCTTCAGGGGATGATTTGTGACTTAGGAGTGTGATCGGAAGTGATTTTGGAGGTCCGGTGTAGAATTAGGCTTGAATTGGCGAAGTTAGTATTTTGGCGAATTCCGGTTGATAGGTGAGATTTTGATCCGAGGGTCGGAATGGAATTTCGAGAGTTGTTTTAGCTTCGTTAGGGGATTTGGGATGTGTGTGCAAAATTTCAGGTTATTCGGAGGTGATTTGGTTGGGGTTTTGATCAAATGCGTGTTTCGGAAGTTTTAGAAGAACTTAGGCTTGAATCCGACGTAAATTTGGTGTTTTGATGTTCGTTTTGGTGTTTTGAGAGTGCAACTAAGTTTGAATGATCATATGTGACGTGTTAGTATGTTCGTATGCGGTCCAGGAGCTCGGGTGAGTTTCGGATAGGTTTAGGCTGCGTTGTGCTCGTTTTTCTTATGCTTCGACGTCGTTTCTTCAAGCATAAATGATATCATATTGAACAAATAAGCTCCAATTAATGTTTTGAATAAAACATTAGATCCGTATCGTAATTACGGACCCGTAGCAAAAAGAATCGTCGAATTTGGACATCGTATGAGGATTTTATGGCCATTTTTCCAAGGTTGCCCAGATTTTCAGGTTAATAACGAAATTGCCCCTGACGGCGTATTAAAAACCTGCACTATTTGCAAATCTTAAAACCTACATATCTCCTTCATTATAAGGTCAAATTGAGTGATTCAAAAGCCTAAATTCATTAAAATTTCAAAAGGAATCCATTGGGAGCAGTAAAATGTGTGAACAGTATACCTATATTGAGCAGATCGAGTTTTCTTCCAATTTTTGAACGGGAAGAAGCTTCTGAGGCAATTTCTAAGAGAGAAAATCAGTGGGTATCACAGAGGTAAGTGATTTGATTATTAAAACTCATTTATGGGTGATTATAGACCATAATCCTAGCCTTTAATTCATGAAAACAGTAGAAAAATAGGATTTTGGGGCCTGAGATTATGAGACCTTTAGGGGTCGATTTGAGGGGTCAAACGGACTCCGATTTTGGTGTTCTTTATATTTACGGAATTGGGAGAAGATGAAGAACACTTTTCTGTAAAAATTTCTGAGTTTCGAGAAGTGGGCCCGGGGCTCGGGTTTTGTCAATTTCGGGATTATTGATGTTTTTCGATTGTTTTCGATTGGGTATTGATCCTATAGCATAATGTGACGTATTCGTTGTGGTTTTGGTCAGATTGGATGCGCGAGGAGGTCGATTTGAGAGGCAAGGGCATAGCGAGCTAGGATTTTGGCCGGCTTGAGGTGAGTAATAGATGTAAATGCTGTTCTGATGGTTTGAAACCCCGTGTTTGCACATCGTAGTGCTATATTGAGGTGACTTGCACGCCGGGTAGCGAGCGTGGGGTAGAGCACCGTTGGGGATTGTGACTTGGTCCGTCCCGGTAGATGAATATACTGCGTATTTGACTGAAATTCACTTATTATTATTTTAATTGAGCCGATTGCTATATTTGGGCTTCGTGCCAATTGATTAAATCCTTCAGGGATTGTTGTTACTGGTTTCTTACCATTTCTACATATCATTGAACTCAGTCCTAGAATTTAATACTGTTTTGCAAACTCAACCACTTTTCTCAAATTAGAAACTTAATTAATATTTTTAAATGAAGTTGGGCTGAATATTTCTATATTAATGTGCCCGAGAGGCTTATGTGATTTTGGACTGAGTATGGGATCGGGCTGCGCGCCGCAGCGGTATGAAATTGATATTGATATGAGGCCGAGGGCCTAGTTGATGCCACGATATGGCTTATTATTGCGCTTGGGCCGTAAGGGGCCCCTCCCGGAGTCTGCACACCCCCAGTGAGCGCCGTCGACGATAAATAAATGGAGCGGGCTGCACGCCGCAGCGGGTACTGGAGAGTACCGGTCTATGTGTTGCATTGCATATTTGATTGTCATTTAATTATTTATCTGTTGTGGGATTTTCCATAATTGTTTTCACTAATTTTACTGATTTTATACTACTGGGTTCAAGTTGCTGTATTTATAGAATTACTTTGTGCCTATTCGGGATTTCTTATTCTCAGCCTTTATTTATGTTTATTACTCACTGGGTCAGAGTACTCACATTACTCCCTGCACCTTGCGTGCAGATCCAGGTACACCTGAGGCTATGTGAGGACTTCTCTGCCTAGCATCATATCTGGAAGTTTCAAGGTAGCTGCATTTGACGTTCGCAGTCCTGATCTTCCTTCTATCTTATTTGCTTTATTTCCGCATTTCTAGAGAACGATATGTAGTAAGTTGATACTCATGTATTAGAGGCTCAGACTTGTGACACCGGATTCTTCGGGCTGTGTAGTAGTATTTCTACTTGGGTTTTCCGCATGTTTTAACTATATTTCAGAGTTTTAGTATTATGACTTAGTAATTATTTGTGTTAATTGAATCATGAGCTGTATAAAAAGGGTTAAGGTTGTTGAATTGGTCGGGCTTGCCTAGCAGTGTGTTGGGCGCCATCACGATCGGGGTTGGGGTCGTGACAGTGCGCTAATGCAACGTGTAGCCCCTCTCATTGAGGAGTGATTACCGGACATTGCATGGATATGATCCTATAGGATAAACAACATAGGACCCCTTCATGCCATTTACATATGTGTGCTTAGACTGCTTATATGTTTAAGAATCTCTTTTACATATGTGTGCTTAGACGGCTTATCTATTAAAATCTTACTTATTTTACATATGTGTGCTTAGACTGTCTATTTGCTACTTGACTGATTCACAAAGTAAGTTTGGTCGGGACCCACCGTTGTGGACCTCAAGGGGTGACTAACACCTTCCCCTTAAGGTTATTTCGATCCCTTACCCTAATCTCTGGTAATGCAAACTGGTTACATGAGTTCAATGTTTCCAACCATTAATTTACAAATAAAGCATGAACCTAGCTATATAACAAACAACCATTCCTAAACAAACATAAAATTAATCACCCATAAGGTTTACACACTAGGGTTGGGTCACAACCCTAGCTAAAAATCTAGCTACTCATAATGGGTAATGAAGAAAATAGAGAAGAAATGATAATTAAACTCATATTGAAAGATTAAATGACAAAAATCTAATATTTAATCACTAAAGTAAGTTAAAGTTGCCTAAAGCAGCAAAGAAAAATGGCTACAGATGTTTAGATATACAAAACTTGACCTAATTTCGTGAAAGAAGTCTATTTATACACAGCTGGAAATTTCAGACAAAAATGCCCTTTTGGAGGTTCTGCGGCCGCACAATTCCATATGCGGTCCGCACTTCTTCTGATGTCTTGGCAGGAGCTTGGTCTGGGGCCGCATAATTCTGAATTGCGGCCGCATGTCACTTGTTCTGCGGTCCACACAAAATGGAGAGTGACCACACAGGCCCTTTCTGCGTACCGCACAAATCTGTGTGCGGCTGCATGGCTAGATTCTGCTGCCGCACAATAATTGTGCAGTCCACATATCCTTGAAGCTTGAACTGGGACTTCTCTAAACTTGAACTCTTTGGTGGCTTCTGTGGACGCACAATAATTATGCGGTCCGCACATTACACTAGACCTCTGACAGGCATCACTTCACCTTTTGCGGCTGCAGAGAACATTATGCCTTTTGCCTACTTTTTGTTCTTGAGTTCACTTTACTCCTTTTTGAGTTGGATTTCATCTTTGTGTCTCATTTTCCAATACTCCTGCATATAAACATATTTCATCAGTTTTTGGGAATACAATTAAGCACTTTTGGACTAAAACGAAAGTAAAAAGGCACTAATAAGTAGTCAAAATCCCAACTTATCAACTCCCCCAAGCTTAAGCTTTTGCTTGTCCTCAAGCAATTAAAGTAATTCTCACCTCCACATGTTAAGAGCTTTTCCAACTAATCTAAGGTGTATCAAACACACGTTAATTGGGACCAACAATTACCAACAACACTTATGAATTATCAACAAGATAATGATTTAAAGTTTTAAGCACCAATAGTTCTAATGTGACACTTGGGCATCAAGAGTTGACTTTATTCATCAAGGAAGCTCGCTCTTTCATGTAGGTCATTGTGGATCCTAAATCCTCCTCCTCTACTATCCGTTAGCATATCTCACTTAAGAATGTAGAACTCAATTCAAGGATTTGTAAAAAGTTCGCTCATCTCTCTCAAAAGAATGTGACAAGTATAGCTCTAAGTACCATATACTTGCCCCTCATGTAAATCACCACTAATGCAAGTTCACTCGGCTTGAAATTACTTGAGGCTTTTTCGGAGTGTAATGAAGGCTTTTGGACAAAGGTATGGAATGTTGGGATAGAAACGGGTTAATCTTTCCATAAGAACTCCATTTTTCTTCTTTTTGGATCATGTTTTGCCGACTCTTTGAGTCATTTTCTTTTTCCTTAGGGGAACGAGAGATACTTAACATCACTCTTTCTTGGTCATGATGTTCATCTTCTCCTTCTTTGTTTTCTCCACGCTTTGCATCATTGCTTTTCTTTGAATCCCTTCAACTCTTCACTTTATTCACTTTTTTTTTTGCATTTTTCTTTTGTTCTTTCTTTCTTTTTCTTTGCCATTCCTTTTCTTCATTTCTTTTCTTTTTGTGCCTTGATACCACTTTCAAACTCCTCTTCACTCCCCTAAACTTATGTTTTTGCCAATAATTTCTCAAGAGTGTTAAGAAAATCTCGGCTACCAAGAGAGGGTCACTACAAAATGGGTAAAGGCTTGTAAAGTGGTTATCAAATGAGAAAGGTCTTAGGCTCAAATGGGTTGACTAGGGATAGCAACATTGGTGGGACATGGAAAATTTCAAGTGGGCCAAGGAGAGCCTACAATCACTTCTCAAGCCAAGCAAAACTTAGAATTTTGCTTAGAAACACATTCGGGGCAAGTTCTAGACCATTCGCACAGGTACTTGGACTTGCAACAAAAATCTCACTACTCACACAGCTTGATTGTTAAAGAGGATAGAGTCGAGGTCCTATAACAACCATATTCAAGATTGAAAATCACTAGTGGTTCAACTAAACCACTCGATGATTGCTTAAGTCAACACAAGAGTCAAAACGTCACTAACTAGAGCTATTTCTTTCCATGAACTTGTTTTTAATCATAAGCACGTATTAAGTGTGTTGGTACCAAGTGAATCATGCTCGGCTCTTCTATTTCAACTCAATTAGGTACTTTTATTCATTATTACTACTATTCTAACAAAAATATCAAAAACGAGCTCAATCCATTAAGAGGTTGTCACGTCATCCATCGTTGGGAAGAATCACCTAGTTAACACAAAAACCACATTCGAGGCCTGGGATTTCCTCATCTTCTTCACCCGTTTCCCTAGCTCCTCAATTGCTCCCCTATGTGCCACTAAAGTGTCCATAATAGTCTTCTGGTTTTCCAAAATCTTCTTTAAAGTATCCTCCACTGTGGGAAACGTCTGGGGTGCTGGGGTAGAAGACTATGCTGCAACAGCACTGGATAAGTCAGCCATCTTTGCAGTAGCTGTCTGCATCTAGTTGTTGATACTTGCCAGAGTCTGGGAGACTCTCAACACTGTGAGTAGATAAGTAGAAGATGAAGGCACTAAAGCTGTTGGTGGCCCTGAAGATGAAGGTGGACGTGTGCAAGCCGTACTGCTAGAAGTCCCAGCTGAAGTGGCAGGCATGTCAGCTGAAGGTATGGATGTTAAAGCTATAGCTACCACCGAAGGCTCTTCAGACTGGCCCATGGTAGTAGTTGGCTAACCCTTTTTCTTGTTCTTTAGGTTCCTCAGGTCCTTGAGAGAGTACCATGAAAAGGGTTGCTTTGCCCGAACCTTTGTATCAAATGGCTTTGACTCCATTCCCGCATCCGTAAGGTATTCTGTGATGGTGTTTGGATACGGGTAGGAGCTCTCACCCTGCCTACCAATCAGTGACATATTGACCGACATGATGGCACCCACATTGATTAGGTACCCGGCCATGATGGATGCAACTAAGACTGCCCGAGGGATTGGAAGAATGTTTTCATTTCTGCTCGGGTCTATCTGGCCACATACAAAGGTTTGCCAACCCTTGACTTCAAAATTGAGGGTGTTCCGTTGAATGGGAACCCCTGCTCATGGCGGTGGTGGTCCTGTAGGTGCTAAAATCTCGGCTAGCCAAGGGCGAACTGCATCACCCATTTGTAACTTCTCCAGATATTGTACCGGCTCCACATCTTAGAGCCCCAAGTAAGTGTTTAGTGAGGTTTGATCAAATCGAACTTTTAGATTCTTCACCTTTGTCACCTTAGTCCCCTTTTTAACATCTGCCACATTGGCGTAGAATTCCCGAACTAAGTGCTCATTTGTGTCCACCACGCTTTGAGTGAACCATGTTCACCTTTTTTTCTCCCGAAACTGTCTTGCCATATTCGGGTTGTATCTATCCAAATCTTTCAAATCAAATTTACGCTCAAGAGTGAGCAATATCTGGGTCCACCACTCTCGGAACCTGTTGAAAGCATTCAGGCTCACAAATCTATCTTCCTAGACTTCTTTCTTTTTCGACCTCTCTAGGCCGGCAACTCGGCTATCACCCCCTCGACCGTCATCAGGTATAGTATCAGGTATAACATCATCATCATCAACTGGAATAAGTGTTGTGGGGGAATGTGAGGAAGAAGGCTCTGAACCTTGGCTATCATCTTCCGAACCCTCAGAAGAGCTAGCTGAGGAAGTATGCTCATCTCTGAGTTGTAGTCTACCCGAAAACTATTTTTATTGAGATTGTGCATCTGGTTGCTCTTACACAGAATTGCCCTCTGAGGCTTCCCTAGACGGGAAATATTCATTGGACTCTGCAGGATCTGGGGCTCTGTTGGCAGTTGCCTTCTTGTTTATCACTTTTTCGACAGAGAGTGGTAGGTTGCTCTTGCCTCGGCCTCGGGAGGGTTCACCCCTCCTTTTGGATGTATCACCTCTACCTCGAGATCTCACCATTACCTGCAATATGTAGCAACATGATTCCATTAGAGTTCAAATTCATAGCATTAGATAGTTGCAGAACAAGCCAGGAAAAACTAGCTGCAGGTAAACAAGTGCGGTCCGCACAATAGAGAGTGCGACTACACAAGGGCAAGTGCGGCCCGCACAATTTTGAAGTGCGCCCGCATCCATGATTCTGCGGTCTGCACAATTCCTTGTGCGACCACACAATTGAAGTGCGGATCGTACAATTTTGAGTGCGTCCGCACAATTCCATCTTCAGACATGCAACTTTCTGATATCAAAGAATTGGTCGATCTGTGGCTGCAAATAGTTTTCTACAACCGCAGTCCAATTTCTGCGGACCGCATAATTTTGAGTGCGGTCCGCACAATTAGCTAACATATTGTGCCCTAACTTAAGGATCTGCAGATCGCACAATTCAAATTAATAACGCAGTAATCTTAGGGTTCCGTACTTAGCAAGAAAATTGGGCATGATAATGGCAATTTAGACATGGTAAACTAGTTACCCATCCCCCAATTAGCAAGTAGGAAGTTACCCAATGCATTAATTCTCAACATGATGATGAATTTTACAATTAGGGCTCAAAGTAACCAAACTACTATGAACAAAAATTAAGAAAATAAAATAAAAAAAATCTAATGATGGATTGAACATACCCAGTAATGTAGTGATGCAAGGAAGAATCAAAGAGATGAAATGAGTGAGGGATGCTTGAATCAAATGAGTGTACTGTGTTTTAGCCTTGTGTGAATATGCAGAGTGTGTAAAGTTTGAATAGGAGAATGAGGCCTTCTATTTATACTTAACATATTTTGGCAAGGGTTACAGAGATGAGTGCGGTCCGTACAATTTCATGTGCAGCCGCACTCCTATACCTGATACCAATTTACTATTCGAAGATTTTGCGGTCCGCAAATTATTGAGTGCGGCCGCAGCATTTGTGCGGTCCGCACAATTTCATATGCAGCCGCAGAATGGCCTTTCTTATGATAGACAAACTTCAGAGAGTGTTTTGGTTTTCCAGTTATGTGGTCCGCTCAATAATTGTGCGATCATAGAGTTCATTCTGCTGTGGCACTCAATTTTGTATGGTCCGCACAATTTTCATACTTAGCAAAAATTTTCTGGCACAGTCCCTGCAAAGCACACTCATTCCTGCATACACTTCAAAACCAGTTAGCACAAAACAAAACCTATCTAAAGAAGAAGAAAAAGATAAAGAAAAGACACATGGGTTGCCTCCCAAGAAGCGCCTAATTTAACGTCGCGGTACGATGCAGATTACCAATCACTTGAAATGAAGAACCGCCACGGCGTGGCCATCATCAACTTTTCCAAGATAGTGCTTCACCCGGTGCCCATTGACTCTAAAAACTTCATCATTCTTATTTTTCAAGTCCAATGCACCAAATGGTGTCACACCAACAACCTCAAACGGGCCACTCCATTTTGACTTCAACTTTCCCGGAAACATCCGTAATCAAGAATTGAACAATAACACAAGATCACCTTCTTTAAACTCCTTGGTCCGAATGTACTTGTCATGGAGGTACTTCATATTCTCCTTGTATAAGGATGAACTTGTATATGCATGGTACTGGAACTCATCTAGCTCATTCAATTATGCCACCTTAAGTTGGCGGCGACATCCCTTTCAAGGTTCAACTTCTTCAAAGACCGCATGGCCTTATGCTCCATTTCCCCCGGAAGATGACAAGCCTTCTCGAACACGAACCGATATGGTGACATCCCGATCAGTGCTTTGTAAGCCGTCCTATAAGCCCATAAAGCATCATCAAGTTTCCTTGACCAATTCGTCCGATTGGCATTCACTATCTTTGATAAAATACACTTTATATCCCGGTTGGATACCTCCACTTGACCACTTTCTTGAGGATGATAGGGGGTCGTATCATTGTGAGTGACACCATACTTGGTGAGTAAGGTGTCGAAAGCCTTGTTGCAAAAAGGCGAACCCCCATCACTTATGATAGCCCTTGGAGTACCAAATCTTGTAAAGATGTTCTTCTTCAAAAATGCCACCACACTCCTCGCTTCATTGTTGGGAAAAGCAAGTTCCTCAACCCATTTAGACACATAATCAACCACGACTAGGATGTAGGTGTTTCCACAAGAGCTCACAAATGGACCCATGAAGTCAATACCCCACACATCGAAAATGTCAATCTCCAAGATGGTGGTGAGGGGCATCACGTTTTTCTTTGAGATTCCACCGGCCAATATAAACCGCAACTTAAGACCTCGGTCGCCATTCTTGCTCCACCATGGTGACTACCATAAGGCAAAGAGTGACAAGCCCCAAGAATTTCACTTTGCTCCTCCTGCGGTACACATCTTCTAATCACCCCATCCGTGCAAATCTGGAAAAGGTACGGTTCATCCCAATAGTAGTCTTGACAATCCCGTTTGAGCTTCTTCCTTTGGTTTGAAGAGAACTCAACCAGAATGATTCCACTCACAACATAATTTGCCAAATCCGCGAACCAAGGCATCTCCTTCATAGAAATAGCCAAAAGTTGCTCATCCGGGAAAGAGTCATTCATTTCAAGGCCATCATGCGGCCTCCCTTCCTCCTCCAAACGAGATAAGTGGTTCGCTACTTGGTTTTCACTTCCTTTCCCATATTGGATGTCAATGTCAAACTCTTGCAATAGAAGTACCCATCTCATCAAACGAGCTTTAGAATCTTTATTGCTCATGAGATAATGAAGCGCCGCATGATCCGTATGACCAATCACCTTTGCACCCATCAAGTACGGGCGAAACTTTTCCATAGCAAACACAATGGCAGGAAGCTCTTTCTCCGTAACAGTGTAGTTGACTTGGGCACTATTCATGATCTTGCTTGCATAATAGACCGGATAAAAGATCTTGTTGACGCGTTGCCCCAAAATGGCTCCCACCGCTACATCACTTATATCACACATAAGCTCAAAAGGAACACTCCAATTTGGAGCGGTAATGATGGGAGTAGTAGTCAACTTGAGCTTTAGCAACTCAGAGGCTCTCATGCAATCATCATTGAAATGGAACTTGGAATCTTTCTCCAAAAGATTGCATAACGGGTTTACCACTTTAGAGAAGTCCTTGCATAACGGGTCAACTCCGCACGCCTTTGATCGAAGTTGGAGGTGAAAGTTTAAAAATCACCTCGATCTTTGTCGTGTCGTCTTCAATGCCATTCGTTGAGATCTTATGGCAAACAACAATGCCCTCCTCAACCATGAAATGACACTTCTCCCAGTTGAGCACCAAATTTGTTTCTTCACATCTTGCCAATACTTTGTCCAAATTTGCTAGACAATCATCAAAAGAACCCCCGACCACAGAAAAATCATCCATGAAGACTTCAAGAAAATCCCCCACCATTTCCGTGAAGATAGCCATCGTACACCTTTGAAAAGTCATCGGTGCATTGCACAACCAAAATGGCATCCAGGAGAATGCGAAAGTACCATAAGGACAAGTGAAACTATTCTTCTCTTGATTCGCCGGAGCAATAAGAATTTGACTGTAGCCGGAATACCCATCAAGGAAATAATAAAAAGCACGACTGGCCAACCTATCAAGCATTTGATCAAGGAAGGGAAGTGGGAAATAATCCTTCCTTGTGACTTTGTTGAGCTTGCATTAGTCCATACACACTCTCCACCCGGTCATCGTTCTTGTAAGAATCAACTCATTCTTGTCATTGGTGACCACCGTCATGCCACCTTTCCTTGGGACACATTGCACCGGAGAAGTCTACGAACTATCAGAAATGGGGTACACATCCCCGACATCCAATCACTTCATAACCTCTTTTTTGACGACCTCTTGCATGGCTTCATTGAGTCTCCTTTGATGTTCAATAGATGGTTTGGCACCTTCCTCCAAATTAATCTTGTGCATGCAAAATACGGGGCTTATCCCCCGAATATCCGCCAAAGTCCATCCAATAGCTTTATTCCTCTTTTGTAGCACCGCCACTATGGATTCCACCTGCACGTAGTCAAACAAGAGGAAAAAATATTTGGTAAAGTAGAAGAAGGGCCAAGAAATTCATACCGAAGATGTGGAGGCAATGGCTTCAACTCACAAACGCGAGGCTCCTCAATTGAAGGCTTTGTTAGAGGAGTGGTTCTATTCTCAAGATTTAAGGACAATTTGTGGGGCTCATAAGTGTATGATCCCATTCCGAGCAAAGCATTCACACATTCCACATAACCCTCCATTTCGTGATCATCACAATTGAGCAACACAGCCTCCAAAGTATCATCAACATTCGCTACGGCACTTGTTTCATCAATAATCACATTGGTCACCAAGAATTTTTGAGTCTTAGGATGAGTCAACGTTTGCTACGACTCCTTGTAGTAACGTCCATGGAATGTCCCGTGTTGTTCCCACCCTTTGGGTTTACCACCGTATCACTTGGTAGTGCCTTCTTAGGACGAGTGTTCAAAGCTTGCGAGATTTGCCCCAATTGAACTTCCAAATTACGGATTGAAGTGTGTTGAGAGGCTAATTGAGCATCAGAGTCGGCATTCTTCTCCATCATTTGTTTGAACATGTTCCCTATTCGGCCCATCTCGTTGTTGGAAGAACTCGGACCTTGGGAAGGATAAGGAGGCGGGTTGATCGGTTGTTGATACATCGGGGGCCTTTGAAAACCCGACCCCCGATTGTTGTTATTTTTCCACCCTCCTTAGTTGTTGCCTCCCAGTAGCCTTGATTATTGCCACTCCACTTGCCTTGGTTATTTTGACCATTCCAATTTCCTTGGTTGCTTTGATTGTTCCAATTACCTTGGTTGTTTTGATTGTTCCAACTACCTTGATTGTTTGAATTCTAATTTCCTTGATTTCCTTGTGGCCGTCATGGTTGTTGATTCGGGCCTTGATTGTTGTTTCTTTTCCCTTGGAAGTTGTTCACATATTGTACCTCCTCTTCTTGTTCATTGTACGACTCATCTTGATCAAATCTACTATCATCTTACACATAATTTTCAACACGTTTTTGCACTTGAGGACCCTTTTGCCTTATATTGTTTACCATCATACTAGCTCCCTCCATTGCATTAACTTGCTTAGGACCTTGCACTTTTTGAAGTTGAGCTTTGGCTAGTTGATTCATTGTGGTGGTCAACTCGGCAATTGCTTACCCATGATCATGTAATTCTTTATGCAAGTGAATCACATTTGGATCATCTTGAGGAACATTTGCTCTACTTTGCCATGTCGATGAAGTATCCGCCATTTTATCAAGAATCTCACAAGCTTCCGCATACGGCATTGTCATAAAATTTCCACCGGCAAGTTGGTTGACCATGCATTGATTGGTAGTATTGATCCCCCTATAGAAAGTTTATTGAATCATAGCCTCCGTCGTGTCATTGTTCGGGTACTCTTTCACCATAGTACGGTACCTCTCCCATATCTCATGCAAAGTCTCATTGGGTTCTTATTTGAAAGCTAGAATCTCATCCCTAAGAGTTGCCATATGCCCCGGAGAAAAGAACTTGGAAATGAAGTTTTCGGCCAATTCATCCCATGTATGGATAGAATGATTTGGCAACCTCTCTAACCAATCCAAGGCCTTCCCCCGCAGAGAGAAAGGGAATAGCCTCAACCGTAAAGTATCCTCGGAGACGTTTGTCTAATTACTCCCCCAGCAAGTGTTAACAAACCCTTTCAAGTGCTTGTATGCATTTTTATTCGGAGCCCCGGTGAAGAATCCCCGTTGTTCCAACAATGTAAGCATAACATTTGTGATTTGAAAGTAGCCAGCACTAATGCGGGACGGGACTATGGCACTTGCGTATCCTTCATTCGGCAACACCCGGTGTGGAGCCGCTCTTTGTGAAGGAGGGGGTGGAACAGGAACATTGTCTTGAGGTGGTCGGCCCCGTGTATTTTCTTGAGGTTCAAGAAGAACCTCTTCAACTTGATCATCTTCCATGTCTACATCCCCCATAGGCATGTTTCCAAGAGGATCATTGTTGTTGAGAGCCATTGTTCACCTACAATTGTTTCACAAAAAGATTAGTAACTCGAAAGGAAAAGAAGACAATTCACACACAAAACTAAATATATAGTTAAATCCGTTTATAGCTCCCCGGAAACGGCGCCAAAAATTGATGTCGTCCAAGTCACACCCTCTATTTGAGGTAGTAAAACGGTCGATGCAATAGTAATACCCAACTTTGAGTTGGGGTATAATTCCACGTGGAGCTATGAGATTGGGATTTAGGAGTATATCTTACGGTATATGAGTTTGAACTATCCTAATTGCACTTCCACAAACTTGATTGGTTTTATAGCTAAATTAAACTAAGATTGCAACTAAGTGATTAAAGCCAAGAAATGATAATTTTGGTTGTTTTTCAAATATTATAAAAGGACTAGGGCTGTGACCATGACCTAGGTGTTCGCCTAAGGGGATAAAGACTTTTATGCTATTTTGTTGAACGGGGTGTATTATAGCTCACAACACCGCGTTGCCCACTCAATACCTCTCAATCAGAGAATGATTTTGCCCAATTTAACTTTCTCAAGACCAAATGGGTATCTACCGAAACGATTGATAAGAGCTCAAGTCGGGTTGTTACTATCTCTAGTTTGAACCCTTTAATTGGGTTGATCAATTTCTCAATTGACCCAATTCCTTGTTAGCTAGATTGACCTAGACTAGGTCTCTCTTTCTCAAGAAGATACTAAGTCAAAAAGACATAAATCAATGTTTGCAACCATTAACTCACAAATAAAGCATGAACCTAGCTAAATAACAAATACCCATTCATAAACAAGCATAAAATTAATCACCCATAAAGTTTACACACTAGGGTTGGGTCACAATCCTAGCTAAAGTCTAGCTACTCATAATGGGTAATGAAGAAAATAGAGAAGAAATGATAATTAAACTCATATTGAAAGATTAAAAGACAAAAATCTAATGTTTAATCACTAAAGTAAGCTAAAGTTGCCTATAGCAGTAAAGAAAAATGGCAACAGATGTTTAGATATTTATAAATTGACCCAATTTTGTGAAAGAAGTCTATTTATACACTGCTGGAAATTTCGGACAAAATGCCCTTTCGGAGGTTCTGCGGTCGCACAATTCCATGTGCGGTCCGCACTTCTTCTGATGTCTTTGCAGGAGCTTGGTCTGCGGCCGCATAATTTCGAATTTCGGTCACATGTCACTTGTTCTTCGGTCCGCACAATATGGAGTGCGACCGCACAGGCCCTTCTGGGGACCGCACAAATCTGTATGCGGCCGCATGGCTAGACTCTGCGGCCACACAATAATTATGCGGTCTGCATATCCTTGAAGCTTGAACTAGGACTTCTCTAAACTTGAACTCTTTGGTGGCTTCTGCGGCCGCACAATAATTGTGCGGTCCGCACATTACACTATACCTCTGACATGCTTCACTTCATCTTCTGCGGCCGCAGAGAGAATTTTGCGGTCCGCACATTATTCCTTTTGCCCGTTTTTTGTTATTGAGTTCACTTTACCCTTTTTTGAGTTGGAATTCATCTTTGTGTCTCATTTTCCAATACTCCTGCATTTAAACACATTTCATCAGTTTTCGGGAATACAATTAAGCACTTTTGGAATAAAACAAAAGTAAAAAGGCACTAATAAATAGTCAAAATCCCAACTTATCAGGCATGACCTTCAAACAAAAATGATGATAATGCGGAAGCAAATCTTGCTTTGAAAAATGATGATTTTGAAGTCCTCGATAATCTTACTTATTTAAAAGTTGAAGACTTCTTTGGGTATCAAAACCAAATTTTGATCATTTTACTGGGGAATGCAGTTATGTTGTTATTTTTATTTTCAGTGTTTTTAGTGTCTCGTTCTAAAGTTATTTTTATTTTCAAGTAGTACTTAAGTTTTCTTATGTTGTTGTTGGTGTTGTTAGTTTTTTCGTATTTTTCATGGTGTACTTTTATTTTTTATGATGAAAATAAACTTTCCCAGTCTTCAATTGGATCCAATATGAGTAATGAAGATTTGTGCGTTTTGGATAATGCTACAACTCACACAATATTGAGAGAAAATAAATTTTTCTCTTATTTGGTTATGAAAAAGGCATATATTAAAATAATATTTGGTAGTACAAAATTAATTGAGGGCTCTGGAAGAGCGGCCTTATTACTACTTGGAGGAATGATATTGGACTATTTATAATGCATTATATTGTAGTAAGTTTTAAATAAACATGTTGAGGTTCAAAGCTATTCGCCAAAATAGCTACCATGTTGAGACTCTAAAAAAGGAAAGGTTGAATACCTTTATATTACTACAATAAGCGGGGGAAAATGTGTACATAAAAAATTACCCACATTTTCTTCTGGGCTGTACCACACAAACATTGGTATGATTGAATCACATGCCATGGTAAACAAAAGGTTCACTACTTCTAATGATTTTATCATTTGGCATGACCGGTTGGGCCATCCCGGTTCTAACTTGATGCGCAGAATAATAGAGAATTCAAACGGGCACAAATTGAAGAACAAGAAGATTCTTCAATTTAAGGAATTCTCTTGTGATGCTTGTTCTCAAGGAAAAATAATTATTAAACCATCAACAGTTAAAGTTACGATTGAATCCCCAATATTTCTGGAATGTATACAGGGTGATATATGTGGGTCTATACACCCTCCATGTGGACCATTCAAGTATTTTATGGTCTTGATAGACGCATCTACAAGATGGTCACATGCATGCTTATTGTCAACTCGTAACATGGCATTTGCGAGATTGTTGGCCCAAATAATAAGGTTAAGAGCACAATTTCCGGATTATGAAATTAAGACAATACGTCTTGATAATACATGTGAATTTACATCTCAGGCCTTTACTGATTATTTTATGGCCACTGGAATAAAAGTTGAGCGTCCGATTGCTCATGTTCATACTCAAAATGGTATAGCAGAGTTGTTGATTAAACGCCTCCAATTAATAGCTAGACCATTGCTGATTAAGACAAAACTTTCCCTTTTAGTGTTGGGACATGCTATTTTGCATGCAGCAGCACTTGTGCGCATAAGACCAACCAGTTATCATGAAGTTTCACCATTACAGTTGGATTTTGGTCAGGAGCCAAATATTTCCCATCTAAGAATTTTGGATGTGCAGTATATGTTCCAATTGCTCCACCATAACGCACAAATATGGGTCCCAAAGAAGGTTGAGAGGATATGGTAGTTATGAATCTCAAAGAAGGTTGGGAGTATATGTTGGTTATGAATCTCCTTCTATTATTAAATATCTGGAGCCTATGATAGGAGGTTTGTTTACAACCAAATTTGCTGATTGTCATTTTGATGAATAAATTTTATCAACATTAGGGGGAGAAAATAAACAGCTGGAAAAAGAGAGAGATTGGAATGTATTATCTCTATCTCATTTGGATCCTCGTACAAATCAATGTGAACAAGAAGTTCAAAAGATCATTTATATGCAAAATATTGCAAATCAATTGCCAGATGCATTTACTAACCTTCTACGGGTTACCAAATCGCATATTCCAGCTGTAAATGCTCCAATTCAAGTTGATGTCCCAGTTGGACAGCATGATAATGCAAATGAGTCTAGGTCATCCCTTAAACGTGGTAGACCAATCGGTTCCAAGGATAAGAATCCCCGAAAAAGAAAAGGAGCAAATAATCAAGTTGATCATAACGTGGTGGCAATTGCTCAAAAGGAGCATAAAGACATAACAATTGATTAGACCTCACATGAGGTTATAATACCTGGAAATGATGAAAATGAAGAGATCTCAATAAGTTATATCTCTACGGAAAAAAGGTGGAACCGAAATAATGCTGTTGTTGACAACAGTTTTACATATAATGTTGCAGTTGAAATAATACAACAAGATGAGGATCTTGAGCCAAAATATGTCAATGAATGCAAACAGAGAAATGACTGGCCAAAATGGGAAAACGCAATTCAAGTAGCATTGGCTTGACTCGAAAAAAGTGAAGTTTTCGGACCAATAGTCTGAACGATTGAAGGTGCCAAGCCAGTGGGGTACAAATGGATTTTTGTGCGAAAACGAAATGAGAAAGGTGAAGTCGTAAGATATAAAGCACGACATGTGGCACAAGAGTTTTCTGGCATTGATTATATAAAGATATGCAATTACTTTCACGTATCTAATAAATCTGGCAGTCCTTGAAAAGCTTGATATGTGGTTGATGGATGTTGTCACAACCTACTTATATGGCTCATTGGACAATGAAATTTTTATGAGAATCCCTGAATGATTTAAAATTCCTGAAGCACATAAATGTTCAAGGGAAACTTGTTCAATAAAGCTTCAGAAATCCCTATACGGATTGAAGCAAACGGGGGGAGGGGGGATATGGTACAATCGCCTTAGTGAGTATTTGTGTCTTTATTAAGTGGTCTCATGATAGCTGTGTATTTGATGACTTGAATATCATTGGCACTTATAAAGAGCTTCCAAAGGCTGTATAGTGTCTGAAGAAAGAATTTGAAATGAAAGATCTTGGTAAGACAAAAAATTTCTTGGCCTACAAATTGAGCATATAACAAATGGAATTTTATCCATCAATCAACATATACTGAAAAAGATTTAAAGCAATTTTACATAGATAATGCACATCTATTGAATACCCTAATGGTTGTGAGATCGCTTGACATAAATAAAGATCCATTTCGACCTCAAGAAAATGATGAAGAGCTCGTTGGTGATAAAACTCCATATTTTAGTACAATTGGGGCAGTGCTGTATCTTGCCAATAATACCCGACCAGATATTGCTTTTGTACTAAGCTTATTAGAAAGATTCAGCTACTCCCGAACAAGAAGACATTGGAATGGTGTTAAGCATATATTTAGATATCTTTGGGGAACTATAGATATGTGATTCATTTATTCTAATGAATTCAAGTCAGAAATGATTGGTTATGCCGATGCATGTCTGATCCACATAAAGCCCGATCTCAAATAGGCTATTCGTTTACGTATGGAGGTACAACTATAATATGGAGTTCAATGAAACAAACGACAGTTGCCACATCTTCAAATCATGTTGAGATAATAATCATTCATAAAGCTAGTCGGGAATGCATTTGGTTGAGATCAATGACTCAGCATATTCAGAAAATGTGTGGTTTTCTTACGAAAAAGATAATCCAACTACACTATATGAAGACAATGTTGCTTGCATTGGTCAACTGAAAGGAGGATACACCAAAGGAGACAGAGCAAAGCACATTTCACCAAAGTTCTTTTTCACGCATGATCTTCAACAAAGTGGTGAAACTAATGTTCAGCAGATTCCTTCATGTGAAAATTTGGCTGATCTGTTCACTAATACATTACCAACTTCAACATTTGAGAAGTTAAGACAGAAGATTGGAATATGCCGTCTTCGAGAAATAAAATGATGTTTTCATGAGGGGGGGTAAGATACGCGTTGTACTCTTTTTTTCTTAGTCTAGGTTTTATCCCACTGATTTTTTCCGATAAGGTTTTTAACGAGGCAGCAAATACAGCGTATTACAGATATGTGTAATTTTTTTTCCTTCACTAAGATTTTTTCCCATAGGATTTTTTCTTAGTGGTTTTAACGAGGCATATTATCTATTTTTGGACATCCAAGGGGGAGTGTTATAAATTATTAGTAAATGTGGATGTCCACTACTCCCACTACTTTCATCCATGATGTAAATAACTTTCCACTGCTCATCACTATTATGACTGTAACTCCCACACCTCCATAACCCCTCCCCATGATCTTCCCCCATGATTTTAATTGTTAATGTCATGTTTAAGACAACCATTTTGTAACCTTCTATGTAATAGTATAAATAGAGGCATGAAATGTAATATGGAATACACTCGAACACTTGATGAAATAAGAAAGTTATCTCTTCTTTACTTACTCTATTACTTATCTTCTTGTTTTAGAATTTTACTTTGAGCTACATTTCTTAATACTTCTCCATTTTTTCACCTTTCTTCTCTATTTTTTCATCTTAATCCATTTTAAATTCTCTATATGTTGTTATTATTGAGTTTATTTCTTATCTTTCTCGTTTTATTCATCATTCTTTCTTACCCATATTTATTTGAAATAAGGAACACCCTTTCAAGTATTTGTAATAGGGAATAAAGAATAGAACATGTATTGAAGCTATCTTCTTTAACAACTAAGGTATTTCCTTCAAACAATCTTTAGAATCTTCAGTACCTTAAACCCTATTTCTTTACACCTATTCACCAGCAAAACCCAAGATTTAATCCCAATTTTGAATAGCAACAACAATAGACAGAGAAATTGATGGTAGAAACCCTGATTAATGGAGAGAATCGTCACTTAGAGAAGGTGTCTCTCATCGGAGATGAGAGAATTTTTCCGATGAGAGCAAAGAGACCATACTTTGAGAGGAGTAAATGACGGACTTGGGTAACAAAATCCCCTTTGTTATTTTTCCACGTAATTAGATTAACATATACTAATTAATCATAATTTTAAGATTAACATTATTAATTATTCACGTGGTTTGCCGCATGGCAAGTTTTAAAAATTATTTAGAGTGTGTATCATACGCACTAGTAAGAATGAGACGGGGGAGGGGGTAATTATGAAGGGGGATATAGTTCAGGAGGTTTTCGGGGATATTCGATAGTTTAGATAGGAAACTGACAAAGATTGTATAGTTTAGGTGGGTTTGAGAGTATTAACTCTTAATTCTTGGTATAAATGACAATATTTCAATGAACCCTCTACTTCTACCCTGCTTAAAGCCCCTAACATTATTTCTTTTTTTTTTTCTTGAGACCAAAATGTACACCGACGCATACTTTCTAAATACAATTAATATAACACTTAATCAAACTGTCTAATTTGGCTTTACAATAGTAGAGAATTACTTAATCAAATTGCTGCTAATTAATTTCCATCTTTTGGGAATTTTCTCAATCATCCCACATGGAGCTCATTTCTTTTTGCTGTTCGAAACTCATTTCTTGCTGCTGCTGCTGATGCATTTCATGGGAATTCCTTTGTCTCGTTCTCCCTATCCCAAGAAAATCAAGTGTCAAGCTATCATTCCCACTCTCTCCATTAATCTTTATTTCATTAAATAAACCATTATACCACCCCTGATTTTGCATTCTTGAAGTCTTCTGGTGATCACCAGCAGTACTACTATTCGAGTTCAATAATTCTGAAATCAACGTTTCTTGAGTTCCATTTTGTAACATAGACCCAAAAAATCCATGCACAGAGCTTCCTATTTGTGTTTGATGATTATGATCACTTTGAAACAGAGAAGGGTACTCTTTTTGTACCATTATTGGAGAGTTCATGCTGCTCACAGTTGCTCCCATTTGAGCTGCTTGTTGTAACAGTGCTGTTGCTGATGATGACATATTCGACGAATTTGTGCTCAACTGAAAGCCAGCAAAAGAAGAAGAAGCTAAGTTTCTTGGACTAGTAAACATGCTTCCTGCCATGTTCAATAAGGGTCCTGTAGGTGTTTGAATATTGAGTGCTTGAGGTGAAGGTTTCAATGGAATTTTCATATTTGGATTTCTGATTTCTGGTAAGTTCAACATGACCTCAGAGACTTGAGTATGGCTAGGTCCTGTGGTTGAAGTTAAACTTTGATTTACTTTGTTGTTTTCTTCAGTTAAGGCATCACAAAAGGCTCTGTGAGTAACAAAGCTATCCCTCCTGCATGCGTAAGATAATAAAATAAGTCATTAATTAAGTCAATCTCATGCAATTACCGAAGGAACTAACAAAATGTGCATGAGAGTGATGGCATTAACTAAATATATGTTTAGTTTTGGGCGGCCCTAAATTATAGTGTAACCAAACTAACATTCAGAAGTCAATTATTTCTTGCAGTGATTACTAAAGAAAATGAGTTTAATTAACCTATGAGACTTATTCATTCTATTGTTTTTATCTTCTGATTGCAGTCCTGAATCAGTTGTTTAATCGCTATTGTTATCAGATCTAACTGTTTATTATGACAGGTTTTAATCTCCTGAAGTCAAACAAACATCAAATTAAAAGTAATTCTCATGAAGTTGGTTCAAAATGGTATTGGTCAATTGGAGGCTGAAAAAGTTTGTACTGGTAAGTACAATTACTATATGCCGTACGTACCATAATATGTATTAAAATAAAGTACCTAATGAAGTGTCGAATGACATTTAAAAAAGTAAGCTAAAGTGGATAGTCAAGGGTCCATCTTTCCTAGATGGTAACACTGAAATATTAGCTATACTTTTTATAAATTCAAAATTTTATCTAAGATGGTCACATATTTTAATATGGTATTAATAAGCAGACAAAGATCTTAAGATCTAGTCTTATTGTCACCCATTATACTGAAGAAATTTCACGTCTCTCTTGGCTCACAATCCTACATGTGGGAATGCATGTTGAAGATACAACTAATTAAGTAAATAAATCTGTACCGTTTTTAAAGTTTTTAGATGAGATTGTCATGCTTAAATAACTTCGTCGCAAAAGAAAAAATAATTAACCTGGAGAAGATGGTACCACAATCACATTTGTACTCTTTAGTGCCACACGTTTTGGAATGGGCTTTCCAGTCAGATTGCACTGCATACTTTTTAGAGCACTTGTCACATTTCCATTTCTTTTCACCATGTTTACGCGAATAATGTTTCTTAATCCCCGTCAGATCTCCAAGAGCACGAGCAGGATTATGGTGGATACACGTTGGTTCTGGGCAAATATACACTCGCCGTTTCCTTATCTCATCACTGCTTGTTTTTTGCTTTAGCTTCCATGGCAGATTGTGTCCTCTCCTGTGTAGTTGAAGGTTTTGTTCCCTTTGGAAGCCTTTGTTACAGACTTCACATATGAACCTGTTTGTTGCCATTAGGGTCTTTGGTGATAAGGCAATTACTTCAGCACTAGGATCTGCATATATATGTAAAACAAACTTTGAGTTTAATTACTTCTATACACTAAAGATTTTATACAGTACATTATTAGGCAAGTTATATATTTGGCCGCTTAACAAAAAAATAATTACATATGTTGGCTAAATATACAAAAAAAATAAATATGTATATTATATATTAATATACAAAAATTATACTTCTCTGTTTCAATTTAGATGATGTAGTTTGACTTGGCGCAAAGTGTAAAAAATAAAAGAAAACTTTTGAAATATGTGGTGCTTAGTGGGGTCGTGATATTTGTATGACTATAAAAACTTTTCAAGGGTAAAGTGGGTAGGATGAAAAGTTTAAAGTTAAAGTGTTTCTAAACATAGAAATGTGTCATTCTTTTCTAAATAGACTAATAAGGAAAGTGTGTTATCTAAATTGAAACGAAAAAAATATTATATTTAGAGCGGCTATACGTATAATTTTTTTAATATAATTATTTAAGTGTCAGATGGAGCAAGGGAACGATAAATGATAAGGACCGTTTTGAGAAATTAAAAGTCCATGCGGTATAAACTATGAGGTCAATCTAATCCCCATTATTACAAACGAAGTAAGTAGTACTTTTTTTAGGATGACTAGGCACTCCATGTAGTATTACCTACTTAAAAAAGATTGTATCTTTATATACAATATCATTATCCTGATAAATAATTTTATTGTTTTATAGAACAACCTTTCTCCATCTTTTAGAAACTTTCAAACGTTTATGGAAAAGGAAACAGAGAGAGAAAATGCAGACATGACAATCCATGCATGCACAGGAAATATATAGAGAGAGAGTTCCTTTCAAACAGTTAAAAACAAATAGAAAAGGAGAATTGTATACTACTATATATATGATTATGCCAGTCCAAGGCATGCAACAGTTTACTCCAATTATTGAATTCCCACAACCAATAATTGACGTATTGAACCCTTCAACTACCTACATATACTTAATACTTATCATTTTCCAATTTCCCTAACTCCCATATTTATATTTAAACAAATATTATACTCCACCATATATTATACCATTAAAAGAAAGAAACAAAAGAAAATTATTGGTAAAATCCATTATGCATGAATGTTTGTCGTCAAACAAATCGAATCTTCTTGCCCGGCCATATTGAAGTTATCAAACCTCTAATTAACTGGTTTTAATCTATAAGTTTTACTACAACGTCATACAAATTGAGCTGATTAATTACATTTTTAATCTGAAAATTACGCTTGAGCCTCATAATAAAGTAAACTATTTACTATTAGAGAGTGATGCAATTACTACATGAGTTATACTAATAACTAGTGATAGCTACTTTGTAACACAGAATTAATCTGAAAAGCTATTAGATCAAACCATCAACAGAAACAAATTAATTAAAAACTTAAAAACCACTATCGAAGAAGAGAAAAACATACTAAAACTACAGCACAAGGTGAAAAAATGAGCTGATAATAAAATTTACCAGGATTTCCAGGTAATTTCCTTCTCTTCTTTTTAGGAAGATCTTGCTCTTGATGAACACTAGAAGGCAACATTTGCTGCTGATCTTGCTCTTCATATTCTTCTTCTGCACCTGCAGTACTACTATTACCAGAAGAGATGTTTGACATTGAAAAAAGGCTGAAAAAGAGATCTTTTTGGGTGGAACCCTTTAATATTTGTCTTGATCTTTTCAAGAAAACAACTTTTTCCAGTTTGTTCAGCTAGCTTCTGTTTGATCAATGAGCCTCTATTTGGACTTCTTTTTGTTCTTTGGCTCTTTGCTTCTATATGTTGAGGTAATTGGAAACTAACAAAACTTAGGATTTAGAACGCTGTTTAGGAGAGAACGACAACAACCAGAAAATTCTCCTTGATTTCTGGTAATTAAAGAAAGAGATAGAAAGATAGGGAGGAGAGAGATTTTTGGGGTGGGGGTGGGGGGAGGGTTTGGAGTTTCTTGCTGTCACAAGATGGAAACAAGGAACTAGCTAGTTTTGTAATTTGGTTTTCTTGTATATATGATGTACAATAATGGAATTGTTTTGCTTTCTTGGCCAAGTTTATTTTATTAACTCTTCTAATAGTTAACTATTTAGTCTATTCATAATTTGATTGTGACTTCTAAACAAAGATAAGTGGTTAGAATCTTTGAATTCAGATAGAACATTGATAAGTATTATATTTGCAAGAAATATAATACTTGTATGATATTGTCTAAAAAGCCTACAAGAAAGACTAGCGAACAAATAACGGATATTTATATGATATTGTCTAAAAACCCTAAAGATATGAGCTCTACGAGTACTTCTAAGAATACATTTAAACAAGATATGGTGAAACAGCAAACTAAAAGTAAACAACCTAAAACAATCATTTTAGCTAATTCTTCCTGATTTTTCACTATATCATATGTACCCATTAAACCGACAGTACCCGGGCTAAGTTTTTGTTGGCCAGATTCTTCATCAGCACCCCATGCAATAGGCTGGTTATCTACTATGTGCCTACGAAGTTGACCCGTTCACTCTTGCTTACCTCCGGTCTCATGTTTATAAACTTTCTTACAAATTTGACAACTTACATAATTTTTATCTTCTTCTAGTCTTTCAAAATATTGCCAACACTTACTTCTTAATCTTCGATTGTTCTTAATAGGGAGGGGAGGCCTACCTGTATTACGACGACCTCCACCTCTAGTAGTTTGACTAGCAGTACCAGGAGTAGGTGGTGATGTTTCAAGATTATCATTGAATATCATCTAAATTATCATCTATACCATAATCTTCTTGAAGTTGCTCATAATCTAAATTTAAATTTTCAGGTGAACTTTCAGAAATATGTGTAAAGCTACTAGAAGAACCAGTACTACCTCTTGATCTTTTAAGATTTTTACTCTCATTACTACCACCCTTACTAGTACACATTTTTTTGGCTGCTCTAAATATATCCATTATGTAAATTAAATTAAAAAACGAAATTAATAATTCTAAATAATAAAATAAAAATAAACACCAAATAAGAGAAAGAGATGGAACGAGTGTACCGGGAGTCTAGATGCTGCACTAAATTTGATATCACACTTCAATTGATATTTGATGATATACCACTCTTCATTTGAATACTTGATATTTGATAATCATAATTTTGTAGCTAAAGTAAATATTTGATGAAACTTGAAATAATAAGTAATTGAGAACTTGAGAGCAATAAATAATATTATCAAGAGAGAATTAGAGTAGTAAGAGAGCAAATTGTGAAAAAACTAAAAAGATGGAGGGTTATTTATAGTTTTTAAAAGGTCAAAAATATAATTTATCAATTATTAAGGGTGGAGGGCTATTTTCTTAAGAGGGTAGGCCGAAATGGCCAAAAATGCAAAAAATGGCCGTTGCCCAACTGACCACCTTCGTCGAAAAATTACACTGTTATATAGGTAAAATATTAGATTTTAAGGTATATAACATATATTGAAGAAAGAATTACAAGAAAATACACATGACTTCACATCATAACAAAACATGGCCCATGTTTTTTAGTTTTACCCTACATAGCCCATATTGTACATATTTTGAAAGCACTAGCAAATTCAAAATCTGTGTTCTTACAACCATTGCTTCTAAAAGCTATGGAGTTAAATATGTATTCTCACAACCATTGCTTTCACTCTCTCTTCTTCTCACATCTTCTACATATGCTTCAAGGGGCCGTGTAATTTTCTGTTTCTCCCCCCGTGTCACCTGGTTGCAATGTAAGAAAATTGAAAAGTAGAAGTCCACCATTGAAGGCCATTCAAAGCTTTGCTTTTGAAAATATGATTTTTTGAGTTTGTTAGTTTTTTGGATTGGGTGTTGTTCCAATTCATTGCAAATGTCAAAAGGAGTTCACGATTTAAATCTGAAGTGATTTGGAGTAGATTTGAGCAAGATTTGAGTTAAATTTCGGAAAAGACGCAAGGAAGAAGACGAAGTTAGTTTTTTGTATAATTTTGTATAATCTTGTATAATAGTGTATATGAGTGTATAAACATATCTTATACGCTATCATACACTTTTATACACCTTTATACAAACGTCTGTAGACGAACTTCTTCCACGATTTTCAGTTGCAATTCTTGTTCAAAAGCTGTCCAAATCTCCATTAAATGACTTCAAATTTTATATACAACCTCCTTATACTATTTCTAACAAGTTTAAATAATACCCACTCCAAAATTCTCACGAAATCAAATTTGGAATAAACTCACATATTTAAACTTGTTAAAAATCTAATTTTCACTACCCAAGTGGATTTGGTTTGTTGAACTAATATTTGAGTCACAGTTACTGATTCGAAAGTTAACTTAAAAGCTTAAGCAATCTTTTTTAAAAATTAAATAGTAATTTCGAGAACCTATTGGAGTTGAATGTTGAGTATTAGCCTATTATTTTTGGGCTAGTTGGTTGTAAATTGAAATATGGGATATAAAATTGAAAAGTAGGTAGCCCAGTTGTTCTTATGTGAAATTTTTTGAACACCCTTTATCGGGAATTTTTTTTTTTTTACTTATTTCAAGTTTGAACACCCTAAATAAAATGTTTGGCTTCGCACTGACCGGGCTTACCGGGTTTCGGGGCACCGGTTACCAAAAAAGGCCCGCCCCCTCCCGGCTAAACCCCTAACCCTCACCAACCTGCCCCACCCCCTTAGCGGACCGGTTGACTCGGGCTGAACCGGGTCGAATCAGGTATGGCAGTGGGCCGGCCCGACCCGACCCGTTTAACAAGTCTAGTTTGTGCTTCTTCTTTTTTATCTTTTCTTGAGCCGAGGCGAAAATAACTTTTTTACCTTCTCAAGAAAAAACACATTACCCTCTCCAAACTCCACTTATAAGATTGCATGTATTTATAAGATTGCTACTTAAATCTTTAAGATTTCTTATAATAATGTTTGGTTTAATTGAAACCCTTTTGGTTCAATCCCTTTTCTCCTTCTATGTACCAAAGAAAAAGTCTTTTAGTATGAATGCAGGGTATATATGTTTGAACTTCTACTAAGATGGCAACTTTATGTCGTACATAAGATATTCGTCATACTATTGTGAATGCAACACAAAGTTGTTTCCCCAACAGTCCAACACTATGAGGAAAAGATAACGTATGCTGTTTTTGTCATATTTAAAATTTGGGCCATAAGTTTCAGAAAAGAAAAGTTCAAGGGGCAATTATAATTAAACCTGAACTAAAAGACAGCTTTTCGGATATTGCTTGACGGGCGTCTTTTTCTATTTTATCGGTTTGTCCGCATCTGATAGTGGTATAACGAAAACCACGTATTTCCTGATGTACCCCTATATTTATTGCCAAACAACAAAATTGCCACGATAAAGGCCAAGCAAAAGCCTAAGCCTGCAAATGCCTGCCTGTACCCTCGTCAAGTGTGGGCGCTGAATCAAAACTCCCTCGAAAACGAAAACGAAAACGAAAAAAATTTCACTTTTGTTGGAAATCAACGTTTATTCATCAAATTTTTAATTTTCACTTGAATATATATTTTGAAAATTTTCAAAAATTTAAAAAACTTCAAAAAGTTATTTTTCATAATTTTCACTCAAATTACTCACAAAACTTCAAAAACAACCCAAACTAAAATTTATGTCCAAACACAACTCTAAATTTCAAATACCATTTTCACTTGAAAATTTTTTTTACCATTTTTTTGAATTTTACAATTCTTATGTCCAGACGCCTACTTCATCAATCATTGATGTATGTAACAATTACATTTTGCTCTCATCACATATATTGAATTTAAATTTGTAACATTACATTTGCTCTCCTAACCAATTTCATCAATCATTGATGTATGTACACTGTTTAGCTATCAAGATACTTGATTGTATTTGTGTGTATCTCGATAATCAACTAGTGACTTCAATATCTAACTAACATACACCAAATATATACACCATTAGCTTAGATAAAACAACTTCGTGTGGCACTGATTTTTTGTAGGTACTTACTACTTCTCACTGGTACATATATATGATACTCTCTCCGGTCCAAAATAAGTGATTTTTTAGATGTTTTCACACAGATTAAGAAATTCACCTTTTAGTATTAATTACTAATGAAATTGACCATATTAACTTTTACTATCTCACATAAACACTCCTAACACATATTCCAACACTATTTACTTCAAGGACAATGTAGGAAAAAACTAATTAATTCATCATTCAAATCTGGAAAAATCACTTATTTTGGACCATAAAAAAAGGCCAAAATATTACTTATTTTGAACCGGAGGGAGTATAATTTAGTTCTTCAAAGGTTAAACGAATCTAGGTGAGATTCAAATATTGGTTGCTATATTGTTGTCAATCCAACTATTTAACTATGATTAGGTCATTTTTCTTTTTTTCCGGTGCTTATTGAAACTTGAACCAGCAACGAAGATCAATTCTTTTATACTTTATGAGACTAAGAGATGGATAATTATAATTAAAAAAAATATAAAATAAAGTACATTTTGTAAGCACAATGGGCTTACATTATTGAATATTTTATTGAGATTTTTACCTAGCTATACTATAGTAAAAACCTATTTACCTATGTTCTCTATGTTTTGTAGTTTTTAATATATGTTTAGGTTTTTCTTACAAATTGTATATATAACTCCTTAAAAGGTTCTCACCCCATTATTAGTGTCTTTAATTAAGAGATTCAACTACATCCTTTCCTTTTTTCCTCTCTTCTCTTCTCTCTCCTTTTTCTTACATCAAAATCTCTTAATTTACACCAAGAATCTCCATCTTCTCAATTCCCACCATTGCCGACAGGTTTATATTATTAAAAAATATTCAGAAATTGTATGATAAATGTATCATAATTGTATTTGAATTGTATTAGATACATCAATGCCTAATACATAATTGTACCATACTTGTATTACAACTGTATCTAACTTGTATCTGGTACATTAATACCTAAAATAATACCTGATACAATACTAATAAATTAATAGGGATTTTGACACAGCTACCCACAAAAACAAAACTATTTACCCTTGACTACCCATTTGTTTTCCTACCCATAAACAAATTATATTTCCTACCCATAGTAGGTTTTGTGGGGAATTTTTTCTTTATTCTCCAATTCTTTTTTATTTCTATGCTTATTTTCTTTTCTTTTTTCTTTTTTCTCGTTTTCTTCTTATTTTTTTCTTTTTTCCTTTTCTAATTTCATTTAACTTCTTTTTTTATATACTTTTTCTCTTCATAATCTAATTTCATTTACTGTTTTTACTATTTTTTTATTATTTTTTTTTATATTATTACTAAAGAAAAATCAAATTATGTACCAATTAAATGTAGCTAATACAACCAAATAAATATTAACTAACATATGATACCAGTATAGTATATAGATATACCAACAGGGTATACAATTGTACGCAATGAGTGATAAAAAAATTAATTTAATTATTAAACTAAAATAATATCAGTTGTCAATAAAAAATTTAAAAATTTCTAAAAGGATCTAATTGTAAGAGTATATCGTTACATCATATAGCATACTATAATTTTTTTTTTTGCATTTTCAATGTGCCCTTCACGCTGGGTAAAAGCTTAAAACAAATTAAAAGGGAAAAGGCAAGTGAATTTATTGTAATAAGTATACTATTATAGTATATTGTTACATTACTGCATATTGTTACAGTATACCATAACAATATATTGTATACTATAATGGTATACTGTTGCAGTATAACTATATACTCCTATAGTATATTAGTATACTGTAGCGGTATACTGTTTTGTAAACTATAATAGTGTACTGTTGCAGTATAGCTATATACTCCTACAGCATATTGTATACCGTAGAGGTATACTGTAGCTGTGTTCTTCTTTCGATTTTCAACTGAAAATTTCGATCTCAATCACCTCAAATCAGGTCCAAATGCTATCAAATTTCAGTATGAACTTCTAGAAGGTACTATAAGCAATATTTAACAGCACCCACTTTGAATCAAACAAAAAATCTTCAAAAATAAAATTGAGCTTCAAGCCCAACAATGGTGGATATTCACATACACACAAAAATTCAGATTTGGGATGTAATCTGCTCTTGTACTTAATGAAGTATCCAAACCATGGACTTTGTAAGTTTTGTCCACATGTAATTCTGATCGCATGGTTCATGAAAACTACTCAATTAGAGAAAGGAGGAAGGAGCCAGAGCCTAGTTCAAGTTTTTCAAACAACCTCGATTGCGGTTATCAGTTGGTCACCTTCGTATGCTAAAATTCTCTTGTACATAACAGTGAATATTCAGAGAGAGTCTGTATCCAATCTTTATTTTAGTAAAGCTAAGCTTTTTGTGATTGAAGCCTTGACTCTGGAACAACTAGCGGTTAAATAGTTTGGGGAGAATGGATAGGAGTAGTAAATAGTTTGAGTCTGAACATTAAAGGGTAAGTAATTTGGAATTAATAGGTATAAAGTGAGATTTTCTCATTTAGATCTTAAGTTCTAAAGTATCTCTTCATGTACTAGTGAGACAATAAAGTAATTATCAATAAATATATATATGGTTATTATCTCATTTCCAGAGATAACTTTCCCCAACCAAACAACACCTCATATAATTTGAGCTATTTTAATCAAGTGAAACATGAATATTATTTTTTAGCTACACAAATATATGATTTTAACAAAAAAAAAATGTACTACAACAATCATAAATAGTTGTGTCAACTTCTCTTGCTACCGTGTCAACAAATAATTGTAAATACATCAATGCAATAATACTTTATGTGTAATTATTTCATCATCAAAATATTAATTGTCGTATTCCATTTGGTGTACTCTTAAGCAACTAAAAGTTGTAACTCAATATTGATACCACTTACGATATTAAAAATTAAACATGATAAGTGAGGTCGGCACGACCCACTAAAAGGATGACTAAGATTTGCTCTACCCCTCTTATCTATTATTCATTTAAAGGATTGGTTCAATTACAATTTTAAAACGATAGGATTTTATAATATAATAATAATAATAATAATAAATAATAATGACAACAATAATTAAGGTGCAAGGAAGCCATTCCAAATAATGATTTCATCAAATAATTAAATAGTTAGAGCACCATACGTACACTCTTTCTGATACAATTTCATGCATTTTTAAATTTTAAATTATGGAACATAGCAGTACCTTTATGCAGGTCGAGAGCATGAAAATAATATTAAATTNCTATATACTTTATTGGTATCATATGCTAGTTGAATCATTTTTTGGTTGTATTAGCTGCATTTATTAGTACAATATTTGATTTTCTTTTAAGAATAGTAATATAGTACAATATCTTGAAATACTTTATTATATTAATATGTGGTACACTATTTTTTTTTTATTTTTCTCTTTATGCATGTGTGTTATGTAATAGTATTATAGTCATATAGGTGCCGAAAATTAACCAGTAAAACGGTATACCATGTTGGTATAGTTATATGCCTTATTGGTATCATATGATAGTTTGAACATTTTTTTTGTTTGTTTTGGCTACATTTTTAAGTGAATTCTATTCTGAAATTATTTATATGAACGTGATTTGCAGTGCTGGAATATTTTTGTGCCGATGGATATAGATTATGTGTATTATGTAATAGTTTTTCTAATTATAGGCAATTGTTGGAACGACCCATACAACTATATACCCTGTTAGTATATGGAATGAGCAAGTTGCTTTGCGAATATTTAGCGTGCAATGCGAGCATGTAATTTTCTCATACTTTTATTGTATCATTTAATGTTTTGGTACAGTAGTATAGTCACAGATAGTTGTAGCAATATTCTAGAGCAATCATATACTCTGTTGGTATACATGTATACCATATTGGTATCATATGGTACTAGAAGTCATTTTTGCTACTTATATTTTTATTGCATTTTCCAATATTTTATTATCATTTCTATTCTAACTAGTATATATGGAGATTTAGTGGTCGTAGATTATGTTTTCTTGCTCCATCACTGGTTGGGAAGGAGATCAAGGTTTGTAGGGCAATCACGTGGAATTAGAAAACAAGAAATAAAGAAAAAAATTAAAAAAAATAAAGAAGGAGTCAAATTTGAGTGTGAAATAAGTTATGGTAAAAATAATAATTATACGATTTGGGCAAAAATAAATGAATAAAAGAAAAAAATAGCAAGAAAATGAGAAAAAAGAAAAGGAGAAAAGAATTGAAAAAAAGGGAAAAAGAAAAGAAGCATAGAAATAAAAAAGAATTGGAGAATAAAGAAAAAATTCCCCACAAAAACTATTATGGGTAGGAAATGTAATTAGTTTATGTGTAGAAAAATAAATGAGTAGACAAGGATAAATAATTTTATTTTTATGGGTAACTGTGTCAAAACCCCTAAAAAGTAAATACATAATTTAGTGTGGACCAAGCATGTTGCAATCAGTTTCAACTGTTTCATCATAGAGTTATAGTAGAAAATGAACAACTAAACTTGAATTGAACAAAAAGTTCATTCATAAAGCATTAAACATTTTAAGTAAATCTAAATCAAAACATCAGTTATTTAAGCATCTTATAGTAAGAGTAATTAGGATCATTTGAGCGTCGATATAACACTCATTAAAGTAATCCCCGTTGATTGTTGGTTTATTTAATAATTTATTTTCTAATACAAATCAAGATCCGGAACTACTAAATTTAGAAAAATGAAAAAAAAAATATGCACAATCATACACATGATGATGAATTAATGATTAGATTTGATTAGGATGGCCGGTGGGCATAATGTATTTGTTTGAGCAAGTTTTAACTTCTTTAGGTCTTCAATAATTCTTCTTTTAAAAAAGAAAAAGAATTCAAAGTTTGAAGGAAATAGTGCTTATAAATTATTTCAGAAGAAAGAAAAATCAAAAAAGAGAAGTGTTTACCAATTATTGGTATGTCATAGCCAATTAAATTCGTCAATATAATAATTTCAATTTCAAATTAATTAAAGAAATTGAAATGTCAGTGTAAAGAGTCCAACAACAAGCATCTTTTGGATGTTGCTGTCTGAGTCCCTTTAAATAATTCTAATGGTTTAATTTAAATATTTGCATTTGACGTTTGACTACTACCGTTTTTGTCCATCTCCATTGCACTATAAGAATTAACAAGCATTGAATATTTTTTATTTCAATATATCTGCATTTCTATATTTCCATGTATTGTAGAATCAATAATGGATCCAGAATTTTAAACAACGGATTCACTAGAATAAGTAGTTAGCATGGCTACTTAACTCTTTCGTACGGTTTTAAACAATGTTGTTCTTTATTTTTATAAAATCAGGTTGAAAACAAAACGTCGATTTTGTTCCCTTTTAAATAAAATTCAAATCAAACGTCATAATTTTCACTCTATTTTTTTTAACATGTTGAAGTTATAATAATGGGTGTGTTTGCCTGTTTGGTATGAAGGATTATATTTTTCATGGAAAATGTTTTCATGGAAAATGAGTAGTTTTATAATTTATTTTTCCTTGTTTGGTTGGTGAGTGAAAAACTTTTTCCGAAAAATATTTCTAGTGTTTGGTTAGAGAGCAGAAAATACTTTTTGAAAAAATAATTTTTTATGCTGCTCTCTTCACCCCCTTCCCCCATGGATTCCGGAACCTAAATGTGGTTCTTTTTGACTCAAAATACGTTTTTAAGTGTAAAAAAAAAAAAAAGTTATATTTCTATATATAACGCGGTTATTAACCGCGTTATATATAGAACGCGGTAATAAACCGCGATTTAAAGGGAGCTGAAAAGACTGGTATATAAAACGCGGTTCATTACAGCGTTTTGCATAAAGAGCGGTAATGAACCGCGTTATATATATAAATATCATAATCCCTTCCCTTTCCTCCACGTTCTGCCCAGTCTTCCCCTTCCTTTTTTAAAAAAAAAACGGTCCCCCCCTCCATTAACAAACAAAAAAAGCTCGGTGACCCCACCCGTCCCGTAAAAAATAAATATTGTTGGTCCCACATCCTAGCCAAGCCTTCTATTGTTGTGGGTTGCTTGTTTCGAAGTCAAATTTTCAAATCTTCAACTTTCCGAAAAACATAAATCGAGGTATTTTGATTTAGTTTATGTCCAAACTCGTACAAATAGTGCATATTAGTTGTTTTGAATGTATTGTATGTTGTTTTATATTTTTTTTGCGATTAAATTGGTATGTTATTTTTATCCGGACTAAGATATTAATGTTGTAAAATAAATATAAAAATTGTGAAATTATTATTATTTGTTAATAGAAATGTTAATAAATTACTATTACTGTTTTATATGTATTTTTGTGATTCCATTGTATTTGTTGTGTTTTATCTAGTTTAACTTATTTTTTTGCTTAAAGACTAGTAAATCGGAATGCCTTTTAGGGCAGTAAAATGTAATGCCTTTTAGCGTAGTATAATATAGTGCCTTTTACCGTAGTATAATGTAGTGCCTTTTAGCGTAGTAAAACGTAGTTCCTTTTAGCGTAGTTTCCCTGTAGTTTAAGTATCTCTTATACCCAAAAATACGTCAAAATAACTGATAGATCAAACACAAACTCCGTCCAATTATAGTCAACATATATTTTGTGCTACTGGGCCGCAAATATCGAGCCTGGAACCCATATATGAATATTTAATAATTAAATATTACATAATTTTAAAAATTAATTCTTTAATTTANTAAATATTAACTAACATATGATACCAGTATAGTATATAGATATACCAACAGGGTATACAATTGTACGCAATGAGTGAAAAAAATTTAATTCAATTATTAAACTAAAATAATATACTAGTTGTACAAATGTCAATAAAAAATTTAAAAATTTCTAAAAGGATCTAATTGTAAGAGTATATCGTTACATCATATAGCATACTATAATTTATTTATTTTGTATTTTTAATTTGCCCCTCACGCTTGGTAAAAGGTTAAAATAAATTAAAAAGGAAAAGGCAAGTGAATTTACGGGTAATAAATATACTATTATAGCATATTGTTACATTATCTTGCATATTATTACAGTATACCATAATATTATATTGTATACTATAATAGTATACTGTTGCAGTATAACTATATACTCCTATAGTATATTAGTATACTGTAGCGGTATACTGTTTTGTAAACTATAATAGTGTACTGTTGCAGTATAGCTATATACTCCTACAGCATATTGTATACCGTAGAGGTATACTGTAGATGTGTTCTTCTTCGATTTTCAATTGAAAATTTCGATCTCAATCACCTCAAATCAGGTCCAAATGCTATCAAATTTCAGTATGAACTTCTAGAAGGTACTATAAGCAATATTTCACAGCACCCACTTTGAATCAAATAAAAAATCTTCAAAAATAAAATTGAGCTTCAAGCCCAACAATGGTGGATATTCAAATACACACAAAAATTCAGATTTGGGATGTAATATGCTCTTGTACTTAATAAAGTATCCACACCATGGTTTTGTAAGTTTTGTCCACATGTAATTCTGATCGCATGGTTCATGGAAACTGCTCAATTAGAGAAAAGAGGAAGGGGCCAGAGTCTAGTTCAATTTTTTCAAATAACTTAGTAAAGCTAAGCTTTTTGTGATTGAAGCCTTGACTATGGGAACAACTAGCGGGTAAATAGTTTGGGGAGTATGGGTAAAAGTAGTAAATAGTTTGGATCTGAGCATTAAAGGATAAATAGTTTAGAATTAATAGGTATATAGTGAGGTTTTCTCTACTTTTTAGGGGGTGAAAACAGAGGTTCAACCATTTTTATTCGATAAATTATGTTAACACCATAGAAGTATTATATCAACTTTTGATTAAGGCGTCATAGTCTTGTTTCAGTGAAAAATGCATGTCAAATGTGTAAGAATATTGACATAATATAACCTAAGATTAAACATGATATTAGGATACAAAATAAATTTAGATTAGCAAGAATAATTGTGTACCTATTTGAACTATATCGTTGATTTACAAAGATTAGGTCTTCCTCTCTATTACCCTTTCTCCAATAGAGATGAGACCTAGCTGTAATTAATGAAGGCCTAAAATCTCACTTTATACCCATTAATTCTAAAATGTTTACCCTTTAATGCTCATGCCCAAACTATTTACTATTCCTACCCATGCTGCCCAAGCTATTTACCCAGTTATTTCCCAATAATATGAGGGAGTAATAATTGGAATCACGTGCAGCTTGTCCCCCAGCTCAACTGCTTCTCCAACTCTTACTCCACTCTGCTCTTTTTTCATTTGAAGCAAAAACTACTAATCTTGTGTCATCTCTGTAAAAAGCACACATATGTGACCAAAAACTACTAATCTTCTCTTATTGTCGTATTCTGGGATTCATCATCAATGGCAATTCACACTTGTTTCTCACTAATACCTTCTTCTTTCTCTTCACCCAAACTGGTTTTTGGAGATTCATTGTACAAAAATTCAAATCCATCATTGAAGGAACTTGAAGCTTGAAACTCATAACTTGGTTTGTTTGAGTTTTTAATTGTTTTGATCCGATCCTATATGGGTTTGTTTGGAAAGTTGATTGGAGGTTGTAGCTAAAGTTTTAGTCAATTTGGTGGAGATTTGTAGTAGATTTTAAAAGTTTGGGTTGCAATATAGTTGAACAAGAGAAGAAGACAAATTTGTATTGTATACTCAAATAGTATACAAATATACCATTTTGGTATACAATTTATTCCAACTATATACCCTATTAGTATAGCTATATACTATATTGGTATCATATGCTAGTTGAATCATTTTTTGGTTGTATTAGCTGCATTTATTAGTACAATATTTGATTTTCTTTTAAGAATAGTAATATAGTACAATATCTTGAAATACTTTATTATATTAATATGTGGTACACTATTTTTTTTTTATTTTTCTCTTTATGCATGTGTGTTATGTAATAGTATTATAGTCATATAGGTGCCGAAAATTAACCAGTAAAACGGTATACCATGTTGGTATAGTTATATGCCTTATTGGTATCATATGATAGTTTGAACATTTTTTTTGTTTGTTTTGGCTACATTTTTAAGTGAATTCTATTCTGAAATTATTTATATGAACGTGATTTTGCAGTGCTGAAAATTTTTTGTGCTTATGGATATAGATTATGTGTATATATGTAATAGTTTTTATAATTATAGGCAATTGTTGGAACGACCCATACAACTATATACCCTGTTAGTATATGGAATGAGCAAGTTGCTTTGCGAATATTTAGCTTGAAATGCGAGCATGTAATTTTCTCATACTTTTATTGTATCATTTAATGTTTTGGTACAGTAGTATAGTCACAGATAGTTGTAGCAATATTGTAGAGCAATCATATACTCTGTTGGTATACATGTATACCATATTGGTAACATATGGTACTAGAAGTCTTTTTTGCTACTTATATTTTTACTGTATTTTTCAATATTTTATTATCATTTCTATTCTAACTAGCATATATGGAGATTTAGTGGCCGTAGATTATATTGTCTTGCTCCATCACTGGTTGGTGTTACTGATAATGGTAGAGTATGTACTAATATTTGTAGGGAAAGAGATCAAGGTTTGCATGGCAATCATGTGAAATTAGAAAAGGAACAAGAAATAAAGAAAAAAAATAAAAATAAAAAAAGTAAAGAAGGAAGTCAAATTTGAGTGTGAAATAAGTTATGGTAAAGATAACAATAATACGATTTAAGGCAAAAATAAATGAATAAAAGAGAAAAAAGAAAAAACTAAGGAAGAAAAGTAGAAGAAAAAGAAANGAAAAGAAGCATAGAAATAAAAAAGAATTGGAGAATAAAGAAAAAATTCCCCACAAAAACTATTATGGGTAGGAAATGTAATTAGTTTATGTGTAGAAAAATAAATGAGTAGACAAGGATAAATAATTTTATTTTTATGGGTAACTGTGTCAAAACCCCTAAAAAGTAAATACATAATTTAGTGTGGACCAAGCATGTTGCAATCAGTTTCAACTGTTTCATCATAGAGTTATAGTAGAAAATGAACAACTAAACTTGAATTGAACAAAAAGTTCATTCATAAAGCATTAAACATTTTAAGTAAATCTAAATCAAAACATCAGTTATTTAAGCATCTTATAGTAAGAGTAATTAGGATCATTTGAGCGTCGATATAACACTCATTAAAGTAATCCCCGTTGATTGTTGGTTTATTTAATAATTTATTTTCTAATACAAATCAAGATCCGGAACTACTAAATTTAGAAAAATGAAAAAAAAAATATGCACAATCATACACATGATGATGAATTAATGATTAGATTTGATTAGGATGGCCGGTGGGCATAATGTATTTGTTTGAGCAAGTTTTAACTTCTTTAGGTCTTCAATAATTCTTCTTTTAAAAAAGAAAAAGAATTCAAAGTTTGAAGGAAATAGTGCTTATAAATTATTTCAGAAGAAAGAAAAATCAAAAAAGAGAAGTGTTTACCAATTATTGGTATGTCATAGCCAATTAAATTCGTCAATATAATAATTTCAATTTCAAATTAATTAAAGAAATTGAAATGTCAGTGTAAAGAGTCCAACAACAAGCATCTTTTGGATGTTGCTGTCTGAGTCCCTTTAAATAATTCTAATGGTTTAATTTAAATATTTGCATTTGACGTTTGACTACTACCGTTTTTGTCCATCTCCATTGCACTATAAGAATTAACAAGCATTGAATATTTTTTATTTCAATATATCTGCATTTCTATATTTCCATGTATTGTAGAATCAATAATGGATCCAGAATTTTAAACAACGGATTCACTAGAATAAGTAGTTAGCATGGCTACTTAACTCTTTCGTACGGTTTTAAACAATGTTGTTCTTTATTTTTATAAAATCAGGTTGAAAACAAAACGTCGATTTTGTTCCCTTTTAAATAAAATTCAAATCAAACGTCATAATTTTCACTCTATTTTTTTTAACATGTTGAAGTTATAATAATGGGTGTGTTTGCCTGTTTGGTATGAAGGATTATATTTTTCATGGAAAATGTTTTCATGGAAAATGAGTAGTTTTATAATTTATTTTTCCTTGTTTGGTTGGTGAGTGAAAAACTTTTTCCGAAAAATATTTCTAGTGTTTGGTTAGAGAGCAGAAAATACTTTTTGAAAAAATAATTTTTTATGCTGCTCTCTTCACCCCCTTCCCCCATGGATTCCGGAACCTAAATGTGGTTCTTTTTGACTCAAAATACGTTTTTAAGTGTAAAAAAAAAAAAAAGTTATATTTCTATATATAACGCGGTTATTAACCGCGTTATATATAGAACGCGGTAATAAACCGCGATTTAAAGGGAGCTGAAAAGACTGGTATATAAAACGCGGTTCATTACAGCGTTTTGCATAAAGAGCGGTAATGAACCGCGTTATATATATAAATATCATAATCCCTTCCCTTTCCTCCACGTTCTGCCCAGTCTTCCCCTTCCTTTTTTAAAAAAAAAACGGTCCCCCCCTCCATTAACAAACAAAAAAAGCTCGGTGACCCCACCCGTCCCGTAAAAAATAAATATTGTTGGTCCCACATCCTAGCCAAGCCTTCTATTGTTGTGGGTTGCTTGTTTCGAAGTCAAATTTTCAAATCTTCAACTTTCCGAAAAACATAAATCGAGGTATTTTGATTTAGTTTATGTCCAAACTCGTACAAATAGTGCATATTAGTTGTTTTGAATGTATTGTATGTTGTTTTATATTTTTTTTGCGATTAAATTGGTATGTTATTTTTATCCGGACTAAGATATTAATGTTGTAAAATAAATATAAAAATTGTGAAATTATTATTATTTGTTAATAGAAATGTTAATAAATTACTATTACTGTTTTATATGTATTTTTGTGATTCCATTGTATTTGTTGTGTTTTATCTAGTTTAACTTATTTTTTTGCTTAAAGACTAGTAAATCGGAATGCCTTTTAGGGCAGTAAAATGTAATGCCTTTTAGCGTAGTATAATATAGTGCCTTTTACCGTAGTATAATGTAGTGCCTTTTAGCGTAGTAAAACGTAGTTCCTTTTAGCGTAGTTTCCCTGTAGTTTAAGTATCTCTTATACCCAAAAATACGTCAAAATAACTGATAGATCAAACACAAACTCCGTCCAATTATAGTCAACATATATTTTGTGCTACTGGGCCGCAAATATCGAGCCTGGAACCCATATATGAATATTTAATAATTAAATATTACATAATTTTAAAAATTAATTCTTTAATTTACAAACAAACATATAAAATTATAAAACTAACACGTAAGATATAAAACTAACAAATAGAAGAATTCAGGATAAATTGGTGCTACTGGGCTCCAAATATGGAGCCTGGAACCCATATGTGAATATTTAAGTATAAAAATTAATTATTTAATTTACAAACTAACATATAAAATTATAATGTAACTAACACATCGAAGAATTGGTGCTACTCGGCCGCAAATATCGAGCCTGGAACCCATATGTGAATATTTAATTGTAAAAATTAATTATTTAATTTACAAACTAACATATAAAATTATAATAAAACTAACACATCGAAGAATTGGTGCTACTGGGCCGCAAATATCGAGCCTGGAACCCATATGCCAATAGTTAATTATAAAAATTAATTATTTAATTTACAAACAAACATATAAAATTATAATAAAACTAACAAATCGAAGAATTTGTGCTACTGGCTCCAAATATGGAGCCTAGAACCCATATGTCAATATTTAATTATAAAATTTAATTATTTAATTCACAAACAAACATATAAAATTATAATAAAACTAACACATTGAAGAATTGGTGCTACTGGGCTCCAAATATGGAGCCTGGAACCCATATGTCAATATTTAATTATTTAATCCAAAAACAAACATATAAAATTATAAAACTAACATGTAATTAATGTTGTTTAATTTACAGTAGACAACATGGAGGCGCCGCCGATTCATCCCGGACCTTTTAGCGATGAGCTACTCTCGTTACAGGGCGACCATAGGTCAGCCCACATATGGGAGGGTGCGTTACTGACCCAGACTCTCCGCGCCAGGAGTGTGGACGACATGTGGGACTTTCTGCATGACAGGGTTCTCCATGCTCGTGTAGTTGCGCGCATGCAGGACACTGGTTTCTACAGGATGATTGAGATCGGGCGGCTGCAGCTCGATTGGTCTTTGATCACGACCTTGATAGAGCGGTGGAGGCCGGAGATGCACACTTTCCACCTGCCCATTGGCGAGGCCACCGTCACACTGCAGGACGTGGAGGTTTTGTATGGGCTACCCGTTGATGGACTAGCCGTTTTACTGCTGCCTGGCATGAGAGAGATGACACGTGTGCAGTACCTAGACACGCTGCAGCGGCTCAATGCTTTCCGGCCAGAGGATGAGACTGTACTGCATGGGACCAGTCGTTTTCCGTTGACGACTATTCGGTTGTGGTTGGAGGCATTGCATCCTCAGATCGATGGAGATACACCGGATTATCATGTTGACCGGTATACGAGGTTGCTGCTATTGCTGTTGTTTGGAGGGGTCTTGTTCCCAAACACTTCAGGGAACCTAGTCAGCTTGAGATTTCTTCATCATCTTGAGCGGCTAAATGATTTACCCCAATACAACTGGGGCTCCGCTGTTCTCGCCTACTTGTACAGATGCATGTGCCGGGCGAGCATGGGCACCCAGTGTGAGGTTGCTGGATGCCGCTACTACAGGTGACAACATATCCGAATACTCTATTCATAATAACATACCTAATAAAAATATATCTTAAATTTGACGTCAAGTTTTTATGTTAGGTTTGTGCTGGGAGCGGTTTCTGCAGTTCCAGCCACCTCTACCACCATTAGTTCCGGTTGTACCACCGGAGTTGCTCCCTCTAGCTAGGAGGTGGGTACTCCGACGGGGACATACGCACGAGAACGAGGCTCATCATAATCTCACCTTGTGCAGAGATATATTGGAATTGCTGGATGGCGAACAGGTAAATGTATATCTAAGTTTAGTTGTCATTGCTTCAAACACAAGTTGCGTATACTGACGTTTTTTGTTCTTCCTTAATAGTTCATCTGGACGCCATACATCGACGCGATGATAGCTGGCTTGCCCGATTATTGCTCGGCTGACCGACTTATGTGGGGCGCTTCCATCCCGTTGTTCTGCCTTGATATTGTGGAGCATCATGCCACCGAGCGGGTACTTCGCCAGTTTGGCAAGCCGCAGCTCGTACTGACACCGCCCACTTGGGAGACCACATATTACCAGCGGGATGATCAGACCAGGGTGGATGACGTATTTTTGGCATGGCTAGAGGAGCAGATCGATACATGGGACCGACGAGCTGACCTGATTCCGCCCCTCCCCCTTTCACCGAGTCGGCAGGATACTGAGCATGAATAGATGCCCTAGTATCGTGGCGTTACCCAACTTACCGTCAGGAACCCCAACCATCGGGCTGCGGTCGGTACGTTCCATACGCCGGGAGGCACGAGGCACTGGTATGTTATTTGGTATTCTTACTTATAACTGTGATATAGCATTCTGTAATTTATATTTTACATGTTGTGCAGGCTATTGGTCTACATTTAGTCCACCAGTTGGGACTACAGATGCAGCAACATGCTGGCGATCCTGCGGTCACTTTGCAGGAGTATGGCCGGCAGGTCACAGAGATGGCTGCCCGGACACTACATCGAGCCAGAGAGGACGAGCGCTTAGATCACGACCTTGGTTATGTGGTGCCAGAGCACTACCATCAGGGTAGGCCTGTCCTATGCCTAGGGGACGGGCACGAGGCAGGGCTGTCCCACGAGGCAGGGCTGTCCCATGAGGCAGGGGTGCCCCAAAGGGTCGTGGGGGCGGCGAGGAGGTGGTCCCCAGCAAGGGGGCATTGAGGCACCTGATGAGGAGGTTGGAGCTGATATGCCGGGTTACCTCCCTCAGCCAGACGAGCATCCCAGCAGCATGCAGTCGTACAGCCTTCAGCTAGCGCTGCCAGCATCGCAGGTGACCCCGTCAGATCCATTGTTGATTACAGGCACGAGCTTCACCGGAGATTGGGAACAGTTCTTTTCAGGCCCATCGACCGCAGCTGAGTGTGACGACCCGACCCGTCGTCTCATGTGGTACTGCTTCGTTTCTCCATTTTATGCTTCTTTATGTTTCTTTATCGGTATGTGGTGTGTTAGAGTTGATTTGGATTGGTTTTGATAAGAAACGAGACACTTGGTCTCTTTAAGGAAGGCTTAAGTTGGAAAAGTCAACCGGACGTTGACTTATGAGTTAGAAGGCTCGGATGTGATTTCCGGTGATTCGGCTGGCTTCGGGAAATGATTTGTGACTTAGGAGTGCGATCGGAATTGATTTTGGAGGTCCGGTGTAGAATTAGGCTTGAATTGGCGAAGTTAGTATTTTGGCGAATTCCGGTTGATAGGTGAGATTTTGATCCGAGGTTCGGAATGGAATCCCGAGAGTTGTTGTAGCTTCGTTAGGTGATTTTGGATATGTGTGTAAAATCTCAGGTCATTCGGGCATCGTTTGGTCGGATTTTTGATCGAATGCGTAATTCGGAAGTTTTTAAGAAACTTAGGCTTGAATCCGATGTGATTTGATGGTTTTAGCGTTGTTTGAAGTGTTTTGAGGGTTGGAACAAGTTTGAATAAGGTATTAGGATGTGTTGGTGTTTTTGGTTGAGGTCCCGGGGGCCTCGGGGTGAATTCGGGTGGTTTAACGGAAGGTTTTTGGAGTTAATTGCAGGTTCAACCTTGCTGGTATCTGTTGGTTTCGCACCTGCGGTTATGGGACCGCAGGTTCGGTCTCGCTGAAGCGATTGGAGGATGCACAGAAGCGGAAGTCTTGGCCCTTGCCAGATTCCGCAGGAGCGGAAGGAGGACCGCATAGGCAGCCTCGCAGAAGCGAGCTAGACCTCGCAGGAGCGGAATTTGGAACCCTGGTCAGGTTCCGCAGAAGCGGAACATTGGATCGCTTAAGCGGTCCCGCAGATGCGATTGTGGACCGCAGAAACGGAAGGTTGCATTAAGTGAAAGGTCCGCAAAAGCGGACGTTGACCACATAAGCGGAAGCCGCAAAAGCGGTACTGGATCCGCAAAAGCGAAATGCCTGGCAGTTAAGTGAAATTAATCATCTTCGCGAATTTTTGAAAGAACAACATTTTGGACTTCGGACTAAGGAGATTTTGGGCGATTTTTGAAGAGGGTTTCGAGGGCTATCATCAGGTATGGATTCTTGGGCTTAGATTATGTTATTATTGTGTATAAACATGAATTAACACTGAAAACCCAAGGAATTAAAGGGTAAAAATGGAGGTTAGGGCTTGAAACTTAAGAAAAGTTAAACTAGGGATTTGAGTGGTCAAATGGACTCCGATTTTGGTGAATTTTATATTTATAGACTCGTGGCGAGACGAGGAATCCGGTGATGTGAATTTCGTAATTTTTCGAGATGCGGGCCCGGGGCTCGGGTTTTGCTAGTTTCGAGATTCTTGCTAATTTTCGATTGTTTTCGATTGGGTATTGTTCCCTTAGCATATTGTAATGTATTCGCTCTGATTTTGGTTTAGATTCGACGCGCGTGGAGGCCAATTCGAGGCGCAAAGGCGTCGCGACTAGGGATTTCACCGGTTCAAGGTGAGTAATACTTGTAAATGATATCCTGAGGGTTTGAAACCCCGGATTTGCACATCATAGTGCTGTATTGTGGTGACTTGCACGCCAGGTATGAGCGTGGGATAGAGCACCGTTGGGGATTGTGACTTGGTCCGTCCCGGTTGTTGATTTTACTGCGTAATTGACTGAAACCTACTTGATGCTATCGTGATTTGGGTTGATTGCCATGTTTTGGGCTTCGTGCCGATTATTTGAATCCTTTAGGGATTATTATCACTGTTTTCATGACACTTAGCATATTAAATGATTTCAGCCCTGAGTTAAACCCTGTTTTGAAATGTGCAGTCATATTGTTAAAGTTTAAAGACTTAAATTGCATTTTTCTGATGTTTTGAGTTAAAAGCTATTACATGACATTGCCCGAGTGGTTCATTTGCATGTTTTGGACCGAGGATGGATCGGGCTGCACGCCGCAGCGATACTATGATGATATTGCGCTTGGGCTGTAGGAGCCCCTCCGGAGTCTGAACCCCCACAGTGAGCGCGGGTACCCAAATGGATCGGGCTGCGCGCCGCAGCGGTCATGTGCATTGCATTGTATTCATGCATTGGTTCCTGTTTGTATTACGTGTCATGACATTCAGCACTCTCATTTCATTGGCATTCATGTTACTTCTTGCACTGTTTACCAGACGCCCTGGTGTTAATTGTTAGTGGAGTGCTGTGCCCGAGGGGCTGACTTATGTGCAGACTTGCATTAACTGATTACGCATTCATTTGCTTGACTGTTGAAAAAGGATATTTTCAAGAGAGGTTTTTAATCTGAGCCAGATATTTTCTAAAGAATTTTTCACGGTTTTACTGTTTTCTCAAAGGGTTGTACTGTCCTATATAGCATGATGGAGTGCTCTTACGTGATTTCTTGCCTCTCAGTATTATTTACTCTTATTACCACTGAGTTGGAAGTACTCACTTTACTCCCTGCACCTCGCGTGCAGTTGCAGGTATTGTTCACCCGGTAGCGGGTTATTAGCTGATTGAAGGCAGGGCTATTGTAGCTGAGCAAGGTGACTGCCAGCGTTCGCGGCACCAGATGTTGTCTTTTGATTCTCCAGAATTTTTCTTTATATATTATTATTATTGGCCCTGTAGTTGTGTTCAGGTTTCTTTAAATGCTCGTGACTTGTGACACCCCGGTCGGGTTGTGTTGGGTTGTACATACTGGTTATTATTGTCGTTAAGCTATATTCACCTATTCGTTTATGTTTAATAAATGTTAAAGAGACGATTTGGGTTAGTTGGCTGGCCTTGTCTTCACGAGAGGCGCCATCACGACCGGGTTTGGAAATTGGGTCGTGACACTGAGGATCGGCCGACCCGAGACGTGGGTGGTGGGTGCAGGCTGTGTTTTGGCTCATCGTCGACGGGTGCTGTGGATCTATCATAGGCGCAGGTATGTTTGTATTACTATTAAATTTTAATTTGTTTTTTTTTTCTCATTGATTTGCCATAGATTAATTTTTAATTTTCTTATTAAGGCTTCGTCCCAGCCCGTCACGGAGGCCAGTTTGTGCGATGTTGAGCAGGACACCACAGATGCTTATATTCAGGAGCCCGACGAGACCATGGTAAGAAAATGTTTTTGACTTAACACGTACATTACTAATATACATTTTCATATACTGAGCTTATTTATTGTTTTGTAGGTTGCCGATGGACCAACGTCCCCTTCTACCGATCCTGCCAGCCCTAGTGACGATCATGCTGCAGCGCATCCTCATATAAAGAGGCGACGTGATGAGGATGATCCTGATAGTGTATCCGGGCGGGAGGGGATACGCCTCAGGCCAGCGAGTGCATTGAAGCACAAAGGCTGTGGGACACATTAATTTTCTTTTTATTGTATTTTAGGTAAATAATAAATTATGCAAATAATAACAACAATTTTTTATGCTTACATAATATGCGCATTATATTTTTATTACCCGTTTCTTCTTTATTTTAACACTACAACACAAACACAAACATAGAAACTTAACATAACGTAAATTCAGGACAACTAATGAAAATACATGACACGGGAAACATAAAGATATACTACTACGCTCAATACGTACATGTCATTGTTTAGTCACCACCACCTAGTATTCTCTGCTCCAACCACTTAAATTTTTCTTCCAGCTTATTTTTTTCTTCTTCCACCTCTTTGAGTTTCTCCTTCAACTCCGCAACTTCTCGTTTGTATTGTCGTTCATATTCCCACTGTTTTCTGGTCAAATCATGAAGATACTGCAAAGAATCTTTGTAGTATTCCTGCTGACAGGGTTCATCAATCCATACCTCAAAATTACAAACAGGTTCTTTGGGAACCCTATAAAACTTGTTCATACACATCCAGTAGCGGCGTCCAACTTCACCATCATCCCAATAATCTTTCATCATGCATTTTTTGCCGCACTCGTACCTTGGTACATAAAGGGGTTCAGACATTTGTTAAACCGTAAAAAAAAACCTTGCTTTTATGGAAATATTTGCTATTGGCAAGGCAAGGCAAGGCAACACAGAATGCGCACGTTATTTATAGGCAAGGCAACACAGAAAACGTAGTATTTAACCGTGCTATATATATTCACGTAAAACGTAGTATGTAACCGCGATATATATAGCGTGTTAAATATTTTTTCTGAAACGAAATAGCTTTTTCGCAGTCGGTCAGCTTTTCAGAACGACAAGACAACACAGAAAACGTAGTATTTAACCGCGCTATATATATTCACGCAAAACATGGTATGTAACCGCGATATATATAGCGTGTTAAATATTTTTTCTAAAACGAAACAGCTTTTTCGCAGTCGGTCAGCTTTTCAGAACGACAAGACAACACACAAAACGTAGTATTTAACCGCGCTATACATATTAACACAAAACGTAGTATGTAACCGCGATATATATAGCGTGTTAAATATTTTTTCTGAAACGAAACAACTTTTTCGCAGTCGGTCAGCTTTTCAGAACGACAAGACAACACACAAAACGTAGTATTTAACCGCGCTATACATATTGACTTTTTCTGAAACGAAACATCTTTTTTGTAGTCGGGCAGCTTTTCAGAACGACAAGACAACACACATAACGTAGTATTCAACCGTGCTATATATATTCACACATAACGTAGTATTTAACCGCGCTATACTATGCGTGTCCCTATATATATAATCACATACTCAAAACATAAAACACACTCACATACTCAAATCCTAAACTATGGATGCCTCTTCCTCTACCAAACGAGCCCTATCTTACTCTTCTACTAGCAGTGATGCCCTATCTTACTCTTCTACTAGATGTGATAATGAAGAAGAGAATCCTCCAACATTTGAAGTGGTTATGACTGATACATGCGTCGACAACCACGATCTGGTAAATTATTATGTGCATTAAACTTTATTTCTTTAACATAAAATATTTTGTTTCTTATACCTTAACTCCAGAAAATATATATACATCAGTGTTGTATATCTTTATCCAGTTTCATATTTTTCGAAACTTAATAGTAAAGCCTTTTTTTTAAAGTATATTCCAAGAAAAATCTACAAGCATCTTCCTCCAACATTAGAACACGCGTTTCTTCACCATCGTGGCAAAGAGTGGTATGTAAATATGAGCGGTGGTAATCAAAGAAGGTTCAAGGTAGGTTGGAGACATTTTGTGTTGGAGAATTTTATTAGTCGAGGTTTCGTCGTCAAATTTACGTTGGTTGATGTTTCACCACTGCGTGCTATCTTCAATGTTCAAGTGAAGGGAGACGGATATCCTGTTTGTACTAATCCGTTTTTTACTTTCTAGCTAGGAAGTGTTTGTGTTGATTTATCCTTTTATTTTCATGTATGTTGCTTTAGTTATGGTTGTTGTGCTTTTTTCTCTTGAAGTATTATGTTATGAAATTTCAATCTTCATATTGGTCTTCTTTACTAACACCAATAAGTTAAATGTTGGAACTATCGTATCATCATCCCAATTCAAAAGGTCATTTTCAGAACGACAAGACAACACAAAAATGCAGTATTTAACGGCGCTATATATATAACAAGGCTGTGGAACATAATTTTATTTGATAGATATTACAACATAAACAAGTACAGACACTTATTACAAAAAACATTACGAAAACAAAACACTAGGTGTATCCTTGATGGTTGGGTACATTAGACGAACTTGCACCAGGAGATGGATTACCACCGCCACCCAGACCAGCTGAAGGACATTTACGACGGTCGTGTCCTGTTTGCGAGCATATGCCACATTTACGCGCATAAACGGTATCACCAACATCCATTTGGTTCCATATACGTGTTCTCTTTTGCACTTGTAGCTTGTGCAAATAGTCCTTGTTACACAATATTTTAAATGGTTCCGGCGGCCAATAATGCTCAGCACCCACTGGCTGCAACTGCCCACTATATGTGTTTACGTATGCAGCAACACTGTATTGCCTATCAACATAGTTGGTTGCCCCTAAATCTGTTTGTTGAAAGCACTTCATGGCATGTGAGCACGACATGTAGTAGATGGTCCATTTCCCACATGAACACAACCTGCTGGCTTCATTTACGGTGTGGAGATTATTCCCCCGGTGTCCGCGGATAGCGGTGCGAACTTCAAAAACACCCCGGTCGTGATCATACTGTAAATATGAATGCCAATGTGCTCGCCTCCTGTATTTCTCAAATCTTCTCATCGGTATTGGCATAAATTCAACACCCCTGTCCATCAATTCCGATGCAGCTCTA